>NC_142808.1:5477374-5715816 GCF_049724085.1 Artemia sp. Qi Xiang Cuo | reverse complement strand
TACATTTTCTTGATTTTTCAAAGTTCATTTTGAACTTCTTTCGTTGAAGAGTTGGAATATTTCAGTAGTGTTTGGTTGTGGTTTACCTTGTCGCAGTTACATTTTCTTGATTTTTCAAAGTTTATTTTGAATTTTTTTTCATTGAAATGCAAGAGTTGGAATATTTCAGATGTATTTGTTTGTGGTTAACCTTGTCAAAGTTACATGCTCTTGATTTTTCAAAGTTCATTTTGAATTTAATTCCTTGAAATGCAAGAGTAGGAATATTTCAGAAGTGTTTGGTGTTTGTTTACTTTGTCACAGTTACATTTTCTCGATTTTTAAAAAATCATATTGAATTTCTTTCTTTGTAAAGCAATAGATGGAATATTTTAGTAGTGTTTGGTTATGGTTTACATTGTCACAGTTACAGTTTCTTGATTTTTCAAAGTTTATTTTGAATTTCATTCGTTGAAATGCAAGAATTGGAATATTTCAGTAGTGTTTGGTTGTGGTTTACCTTGTCACAGTTACATTTTTCTTGATTTTTCAAAGTTCATTTTGAATTTCTTTCGTTGAAATGCAAGAGTTGGAATTTTTCAGTAGTGTTTCGTTTTGGTTGACCTCGTCACAGTTACATTTTCTTGATTTTTCAACGTTCATTTTGAATTTTATTACTTGAAATGAAAGATTTGAAATATTTCGGAAGTGTTTGGTTTTGGTTTACATTGTCACACTTACAGTGACTTGATTTTTCAAAGATGATTTTGAATTTCTTTCGTTGAAATGCAAGAGTTGGAATATTTCAGTAGTGTGTGGTTGCGGTTTACCTTGTCACAGTTACATTTTTTTGATTTTTCAAAGTTCATTTTGAATTTCTTTCGTTGAAATGCAAGAGTTGGGATATTCCAGTAGTGTTTGATTGTGGTTTACCTTGTCACAGTTACATTTTCTTGATTTTGAAAGTTAATTTTGAATTTCCTTCTTTGAAAAGAAAGAGTTGGAATATTTCAGTAGTTTTTGGTTGTGGTTTACCTAGTCGCAGTTACACTTTCTTGATTTTTCAAAGATTATTTTGAATTTCTTTCGTTTAAATGCACGAGTTATTTTATTTAGGTTGTGTGTTCATATGGTCTACCTTGTCACAGTTACATTGCCTTGATTTTTCCATATTCATCTGAATTTATTTCCTTGAAATGCAAGAGTTGGAATAATTCAGTAGTGTTTGTTTGTGGTCTACATTGTCAAACTTACATTTTCATTATTTTTCGATGTTCTTTTTTAATTTCTTTAGTTGAAATGAAAGAGTTGGAATATTTCAGTAGTGTTTCATTGTTGTTTACTTTGTCAGAGTTACATTCTCTTGATTTTTCAAAGTTCATTATGGATTTCTTTAGTTGAAATATGTTTTGTACGTGCTTTACCTTGACACAGTTAAATTTCTCTGATTTTTGTTAGGTTAGGTTAGGCTAGATCAAGTTAGATTAAGGTTAAGTTAGGTTAGGTTAGGTTAGCCTACGTACGCGCGCGCACGTAGGCTAACCTAACCTAACTTAACCTTAATATAACTTGATCTAGCCTAACCTAACCTAACAAAAATCAGGAAATTTAACTGTGTCAAGGTAAAGCACGACAAAACATATTTCAACTAAAGAAATCCATAATGAACTTTGAAAAATCAAGAGACTCTTGCATTTCAACGAAAGAAATTCAAAATGAACTTTGAAAAATCAAGAAAATGTAACTGTGACAAGGTAAACCACAACCAAACACTTCTGAAATATTCCAACTCTTGCATTTCAACGAAAAAAATTCAAAATGAACTTTGAAAAATCAAGAAAATGTAACTGTGACAAGATAAACCACAACCAAACACTACTGAAATATTCCACTCTTACATTTCAACGAAAGAAATTCAAAATGAACTTTGAAAAATCAAAAAATGTAACTATGACAAGGTAAACCACAAACATACACTACTGAAATATTCAAACTCATTCACTACAACGAAAGAAATTCAAAATAAACTTTGAAAAATCTAGAAAATGTAACTGTGACAAAGTAAAACACAACCATACACTACTGAAATATTCCATCTCTTACATTTCAATGAAAGAAATTCAAAATGAACTTTGAAAAATCAAGAAAATGTAACTGTGACAAAGGTAAACCACAACGAAACACTACTGAAATATTCCAACTCTTGCATTTCAACGAAGAAATTCAGATGAAATTTGAAAAATCAAGAAAATGTATCTGTGACAAAGTAAATCACAACGAAACACTACTGAAATATTCCAACTCTTGCATTTCAACGAAAGAAATTCAAAATGAACTTAGAAAAAGCAAGAAAATATCACTGTGATATGGTAAACCCCAACCAAACACCACTGAAATATTCCAAATCTTGAATTTCAACGAAAGAAATTCAAAATGAACTTTGAAAAATCAAGAAAATGTAACTGTGACAATGTAAACCACAACCAATCACTACTGAAATATTCCATGTCTTGCATTTCAACGAAATAAATTCAAAATGAACATTTAAAAATCAAGAGAATGTAACTGTTATAATGTAAACCACAACCTAACACTACTGAAATATTCCAACTCTTGCATTTCAATGAACGAAATTCAAAATGAACTTTTAAAAATAAAGAAAATGTAACTGTGACAAGGTAAACCACAACCAAACACTACTGAAATATTCCAACTCTTGCATTTCAACGAAAGAAATTCAAAATGAACTTTGAACAATCAAGAGAATGTAACTGTGACAAGGTAAACCACTACCAAACGCTAATGAAATATTCCAACTCATGCATTTCAATGAAAGAAATTCAAAATAAACTTTGAAAAATCATGAGAATGTAACTGTGACAGGGTAAACTACAACAAACACAACTGATATATTCCAACTCTTGCATTTCAACGATGAAATTCAAAATCAACTTTGAAAAATCAGGAAAATGTAACTGTGACAAGGTAAACCACAACCAAACACTACTGTAATATTCCGACTCATGCATTTCAACAAGTGCAATTCAAAATGAGCATTGAAGAATTAATAGGATATTACTGTGACAAGTTGAACCACGACCAAACACTACTGAAATATTCCAACTCTTGCATTTCAATGAAAGAAAATCAAAATGAACTTTTAAAAATCAAGAAAATGTAACTGTGACAAGGTTTAACCACAACCAAACACTACTGAAGTATTCCAACTCTTGCATTTCAGCGAAAGAAATTCAAAATGAACATTGAAAAATCAAGAAAATGTAACTGTGACAAGGTAAACCACTACCAAACACTACTGAAATCTTCCAGCTCATTCATTTCAAATGAATAAATTCAAAATGAACCTTTAAAAATTAAGAAAATGTATCTGTGACAAAGTAAACCACAACGAACCACAACTGATATATATCAACTATTGCATTTCAACGAGAGAAATTCAGTATGAACTTTGAAAAATCAAGAAAATGTAACTGTGACAAGGTGAACCATAACAAAACACTAGTGAAATAATCCAACTCATGCATTTCAACAAAGAAATTCAAAATGAACATTAAAAAATCAAGAGAATGTAGGTGTGACACGGTGAACCACTACGGAACGCTACTGAAATATTACAACTCTAGCATTTCAACGACAGAAATTCAAAATGAACTTTGAAAAATCAAGAAAATGTAACTGTGACAAGGTAAACCACAACCAAACACTACTGAAATATTCCAACTCTTGCATTTCAACGAAAGAAATTCAAAATGAACTTTGAAAAATCAAGAAAATGTAACTGTGACAAGGTAAACCACAATCAAACAGTACTGAAATATTCCAACTCTTGCATTTCAACGAAAGAAATTCAAAATGAACTTTGAAAAATCAAGAAAAATGTAACCGTGACAAGGTAAACCACAACCAAACACTACTGAAATATTCCACAGAAATATTCCAACTCTTTCATTTCAACGAATGAAATTCAAAATGAACTTTGAAAAATCAATAAAATGTAACTTTGACAATGTAAACCACAAACAAACACTACTGAAATATTCAAAATCTTTCATTTAAACGAAATAAATTCAAAATGAACTTTGAAAAATCAAGAAAATGTAAGCTGTGACAAGGTAAACCACAACCAAACACTTCTGAAATATTCCAACTCTTGCATTTCAAAGAAAAAAATTCAAATGAACTTTGAAAAATCAAGAGAAATGTAACTGTGACACAGTAAACCACAACCAAACACTACTGAAATATTCCAACTCTTGCATTTCAACGAAAGAAATTCAAAATGAACTTTGAACAATCAAGAAAATGTAACTGATGACAAGGTAAACCACAATGAAACACAACTGAAATAGTCCAACTCTTTATTTGAAGCAAAAGAAATAAGAGATGAACTTGAACAATCAAGAAAATGTAGCTGCGAAATGTCGAACCATACGCAAACACAACTGAAACATTCCAACTATTGCATTTCAGTGAGAGACATTCAAAATGAAGTTTAAACAATCAATGAAATGTAAATTTGACAAGGTAAACCACAACAACGCACTACTGAAATATTCCAACTCGTTCCTTACAACTACTGAATATAAAAAAGATCATATTAATATCAATAAACTCTATGATTTAAAACGTAAACCATACAAAAAAGTTTCTGAAATATTTCAGCAAGTGTTTTTCAACATATAAAAGTCAAAATAAAGATCTAAAAATATAGAGGATGTAAGTGTGATAAGGTAAAGCACGACAATACGCTTTTTAAGTGTTCCAATATTGCATGTCAATGTAAGACAATCAAATAAACAGAGAAACAAAAACAGCAATTACAAGATACTCGTGAAACCGAGACGAAACACTAGTGAAATAGTCCAACTATTGCATTTCAAGGAAAGAAATTCCAAATGAACTTTGAAAAATCGAGAAAATGTAGCTGTGACACGGTAAACCACAACCAAACACTACTGAAATATTCCAACTCTTGCATTTCAACTAAATAAATTCAAATGAACTTTTAAAAATCAAGATAATATAACTGTGACAAGATAAACCGCAACCAAACAATACTGAAATATTCCAACTCTTGCATTTCAATGACAAAAATTCAAGATGACCTTTTAAAAATCAAGAAATTGTAACACTGACGCGTTAAACCGCACACATACACTACTGAAAAATTCAAAAACATTCAATTCAACAAAAGAGCTTCAAAATAAACTTTGAAAAATCAAGAAAATGTAACTGTGACAAGGTAAACCACAACCAATCACAACAGAAATATTCCAACTCTTGCATTTCAATGAAAAAAATTCAAAATGAACTTTTAAAAATCAAGAAAATGTATCCATGACAAGGTAAACCACAACCAAACACTACTGAAATATTCCAACTCTTGCATTTCAACGAAAGAAATTCAAAATGAATTTTTAAAAATCATTAAAATATAACCCTTACAAGGTAAATCACTACCAAACTCAATTGAAATACTCCAACTCATGAATTTCAAAGAAAGAAATTCAAAATAAACTTTGAAACATAAAGAGGATGTAACTGTGACAATTTAAACAAAAAACAAAAACTATTGAAATAGTACAAATATTGCATATAATAGAAAGAAATTACAACTTAAATTTTAAAAATCTAGATAATTTAACTGTGACTAGTTAAACCTCTACTAAAAACTAGTGAAATATTACAACTCTTGCATTTCCATGAAAGAAATTCGGAATGAGCTTTGGAAAATCAAGAGAATGTAACTCTGACAAGGTAAAGCGCAACCAAACACTACTGAAATATTCCAACTCTTGCATTTCAATGAAAGAAATTAAAAATGAACTTTGAAAAATCAAGAGAATGTAACTCGTGACAAGGTAAACCACAACCAAACACTACTGAAATATTCCAACTCTTGCAGTTAAAATAAAAAAAGTCAAATATACTTTGAAAAATCAAGAAAAAGAATCTGTTACAATTTGACCCATGAAGATCTACATCATAAATAGCCTAAAACTTGATCTAAGGCTACAGACTCAACAACTATAAAGTGAAAAATCAAGAAAATGACAACATTATAATGAACTAATTCATGTACAGCTACAGAATTATAAAATCTCATTCCTTTCTATTGCAGACCGACGAAAGATAATTTGAAAAATCAAGAAAATGTAACTGGGACAAGGTAAACCACAACCAAACACTGGTGATATATTCCAACATATGCATTTCAACAAAGGAAATTCAAATTAACTTTGAATAATGCATTGAAAATAACTGTGCTAATTTGAACAAGAACCAAGCACAGATGAAATAGTCCAAATGATACACTTCGACGAAAATAATTCAAAATAAACTTTGAACAATCAAGAAAATGTAACTGTGACAAGGTAAACCACTAACAAACACTTGTGAAATATTAAAACTCTTTCAGTTCAAAGAAAGAAATTCAAAATTAACTCATAAAAAAAAAGATATTGTATATGTGAAAATTAGAAAAACTACAACACACTACTGAAAAATTAAAAAACTTTCAATTCATCTAGTGAAATACAAAATTAACTTTGAAAAATCAAGAAAATATAACTTTGACAAGGTAAACCACAACCAAACACTACTGAAATATTCCAACTCTTGCATTTCAATGAAAGAAATTCAAAATGAACTTTGAAAAATCAAGAAAATGTAACTGTGACAAGGTAAACCACAACCAAACACTACTGAAATTTTCCAACTCTTGCATTTCAACGAAAGAAAATCAAAATGAACTTTGAAAAATCAAGAAAATGTAACTGTGACAAGGTAAACCACAACCAAACACTACTGAAATATTCCAACTCTTGCATTTCAACGAAAGAAATTCAAAATGAACTTTGAAAAATCAAGAAAATGTAACTGTGACAAGGTAAACCACAACCAAACACTACTGAAATATTCCAACTCTTGCATTTCAACGAAAGAAATTCAAAATGAACTTTGAAAAATCAAGAAAATGTAACTGTGACAAGGTAAACCACAACCAAACACTACTGAAATATTCCAACTCGTGCATTTCAACGAAAGAAATTCCAAATGAACATTGAAGTATCAAGAAAATGTAACTGTGACAAGGTAAACCACAACCAAACACTACTGAAATATTCCCACACGGGCATTTCACTGTAAGAAATACAAAATGAATTTTGAAAAATTAAGAAAACGTAAATGTGATAGGATAAACGGCAACCAAATACTACTGAAATAGTCCAACTCTTACATGTCAATATCATAAATTCAAGCTAAAATTTGGAAAATCAAGAAAATGTAACTGTGACAAGGTAAACCACCACCAAACACTACTGAAATATTCCAACTCTTGCATTTCAACGAAAGAAATTCAAAATGAACTTTGAAAAATCAAGAAAATGTAACTGTGACAAGGTAAACCACAACCAAACACTACTGAAATATTCCAACTCTTGCATTTCAACGAAAGAAATTCAAAATGAACTTTGAAAAATCAAGAAAATGTAACTGTGACAAGGTAAACCACAACCAACACACTACTGAAATATTCCAACTCTTGCATTTCAACGAAAGAAATACAAAAATAACATTGAAAAAAAATTAAAATGTAGCTTCGGGACTTAAAACAAATAACGACACATCCTGTAATCTAACATCTATAGATTTAAAATGTATTTTATTCAAAATGTACATTGAAAAATCAAGAAAATGTAACTGTGACAAGGTAAACCACAACCAAACGCTACTTAAATATTCAAAATATATAAATTAAACTAAATAACTCCATAATAAAATATGATAAGATTTGAGAATTTAACAGTGACAAGGTATACCACTACCAAACACTACTGAAATATTCAAACTCTTGCATTTCAAAGAAAGAAATTCAAAATGAACTTTGAAAAATCAAGAAAATTTAACTTTGACAATGTAGGCTAAACCACACCAAAAAACTACAGAAATATTCCAACTCTTGCTTTTCAAGGAGATAAATTCAAAATGAACTTTGAAAAATGAAGAAAAAGTAACACTGACAAGGTTAACCACAACCAAACAATACTGAAATATTCCAACTCGTGAATTTCAACGAAAGAAGTTCACAATGAACTTCGAAAACTCAATAGAATGTAACTTTGACAAGATTAACCAAAACCAAACAATACTGAAATATTCCAACTCTTGCATTTCCTAAAGATAAACTCAAAATTGACATTGAAAAATCACGAGAATTTAACACTGACAGGGTCGACCACAGACAAACACTCCTTAAATATTCCAACTCTTGCAATTAAACGAACGAAATTCAAAATAAACATTGAAAAATACAGAAAGTATAACTTTGGTAATGCAAACCACAACCATATACAACTGAAATATCCCAACTCTTTCATTAAGAAGAAAAAAATTCCAAATTAACTATAAAAAATCATTAAAATGTAACTATGACAAGTTTAACCATATCGAAACACAACAGAAATATTCCAACTCTTGCATTTCAATGAAAGAAATTAGAAATTAACATTTAAAAATAATGATAATGTAACTGTGACACTGTAAACAAAAACCAAACACTACTGACATAGTATAACTCTTGCATTTCAGATAAATAAACTCAAAAAGAAATTTGAAAAATAAGGAAAATTAACTCCGATATGGTAAATCGAAACCAAAAACTACTGAAATAGTCAATCTCATGCATTTCAACGAAAGAAGTTCGAAATAAAATTAAAAATATCAAGAAAATTTAAATGTGGAACGGTAAAACATAACCAAACCTTACTTAAATATACCAACCCTAGAATTTCAATAAAATAAATTCAAAAAAAACTTTAAAAAATCAATATAATTTTCATCTGACATGGTAAACCTCAACTAAACACTACCTATATATTCCAACTCTTGCATTTCAACGAAAAAAACTCAAATCAACTTTGAAAAATCAAGAAAATCTAACTGTGACTCGGTGAACCACAACAAAACACTAATGAAATATTCCAATTCTTGCACTTCAAATACAGAAATTCAAAATGAACTTTGAAAATCAAAAAAATGTAACTGTTACCATAACAACTAAGATCAGACACTACTTATATAATACAACTATTTAATTTCAACGAAAAAAAATTAAAAATGAAATTTTAGAAACCAAGAAAATGTAAGTTTAACAAGTAAAACCGCACCGAAACACAATTGATATATTCCAACTCTTTCATTTCAATGAAAAAAAAATTCAAAATGAACTTTGAAAAATCATGAAAATGTAACTGCGACAAGGTAAACCACTACCAAACACTACTGAAATATTCCAACTCTTGCATTTCAACGAAATAAATTCAGAATGAAATTTGAAAAATCAAGAAAATTTAACTGTTAAAATGTAAAACACAACGAAAAACAACTTAGCTATTCCAACTATAGAGTTTCAACTAAATAAATTCAACATGAACTTTGAAAAATTATAAAAATTTATCCATGTCACGGTAAACCACAACAAAACACAATTGAAATATTCCAACTCTTGCATTTCAACGAAAGAAGTTCAAAATGAACTTTGAAAAATCAAGAAAATGTAACTGTGACAAGGTGAACCACAACCAAACACTACTGAAATATTCCAACTCTTGCATTTCAACGGGGGAGAGGAGTAGCTCTGTAACGTTACCTCTTTCGAATGATGGGGAGAGCCATCTACATTGAATCCATTGGCAATATTTTCAAAAGTATATCCACAATATGATTCTGCTTTGTTCCAATTAAAATATCAATAAATTGACTATAAGGATTTGAATCACATATTAAAAGTTTCATACAATAGCCCAATGGGGAAGAATCACTCCTCATTATATTGTCAAGTATTCCCTGACAAGAGAATATCCTGCGTTTAAGAGATAACTCGAGAAAATCATCATCCAAAATCAAATGTTTTTCCATAAACACTAGATTTGATCTAATTCTCTCTTTCTCAAATTCATTCATTTCTCGATCCTTTCCCTACGACTGCTGACTGTAGACTGACCCTGAATTGTTAGCCCCATAGCTTAACCAGAAAAGAAAGAAAACATTTCTGATTTCGAAACAATTTTATTGAATAATTACGACAACATCAATAATACAGAGCATGTAGAATTAGCGATACTGTTTGTTGTCTTCGATATGATTAACTAATATACTTAAAGCACATTGAAGTCGATTCAAATGTGCTACATCGACTTTTGCGGCGAAACATAATTGATCTTCTATTTTAATTCTGTTCAATGATATCACATATTTTGCATATACTGCATCCCATTCCAGACGAAGATGCGATCCTTTCGTGATTTCCACCGCAATGTTTGGTGCTCTTGTACTATTATCATCAACTCCACTATCAACTTTTAATAGAGCAAAGATTCCACTAATCGACATCAACACAAATATATATCCAAATGTGAAGAGTCAAAACTGTTCTTCTGACTCCTTTGAATTCTATTCGCAGACTAATACAACTCTAACAAAAATCCCTTCCTTATATTCACTCCGACGCTACTATGTAAACAAGCCCTCTGATTGGTTGAGAAGGAAACACGTGATCTAACTGTTTCCGGGAAACTCATAACATTTGGCTCGAGCAACAACAACAAATACTATTTCTGGATCATAACATTTGCATCGAGCAAAAACAAGAAGGAAGTGTCATTGACCTGCCCCCATTAGACTCAATAATCCATGAAAGTGAGAAAGTTTCTGTTTTTCAAATTCTCACTGACAAAATCCATAAAAACATCAAATAAGTTGATCAACACACATAACCATCCAAGAAAACAACCATAAATGTGACAAAGTTCCTGTTTTTCCAAGTGAGAAAATTCCTGTTTTTTTCATTCTCACTGACAAAAACCATAAACCACGTGGTTCGTACGGGAGTCGGACCCCCCCTTCTACTAAGGGGGAGGAGTTTTTTCTGAGCACTGAAGAAGACTTGGCGGAGGCTCTTGTCGAAATATCTGCTTATTTTCGGTTCAGGTTTTTCAACTGGCTGACACTATCCTCATTTTTATCGCCTATTTGATTTTATTTTTCATTTATTATTTTTGTCTTCTTTGCCTCAAATAGATAACCACATATCTCCACAGCAGATTCTAATCCAACCGAATGGTACCCTGGCTTAAAAATATGCATTTTCATATTTCAATTTCTGAGCAACCGAAAAGAAAGAATCAAACGTGGTAACGTGGTTTGTGGTATTGAACTGTAAGTAAGTTTTAATAGTAACCAAAACAGAATTTGATATCAATAGAATTGTCAAAAGAATTGGCTTTTTGTTCTGATTCCAAATATATAAGATTCATTAAGTTTAGTGTTGCCCATCAAAAGCAGGGATCCTGACAAAATTTGCTTGATTTTCGAAAAAGCGGGAAACACCCGTAAAAGGTCGAAGAATCTTAATGAAAATAGCACCATCATTCTTTGTATCAAAGAATCTCACAATAGAAGTTCCAAGCTCCCATCTTCAAAAACATGGAATTTTGTATATTTTTTTTTGCCAGACCAAAGATCACAAATGCGTGTTTATTTATTTTTTGGTTTTCTGGGGAAAAATTCCACGGCATTTCTGGGGAAAAATTCCACGGTTGGAAGATTTCTGGCATTTGAAAACCGATCAGAAATTGAAGTATATTCCAAATGAAAGCATACTAAAGAGAATTTTCAGTCCGAAAGAAATTTTCCAGGGAGAACTTTCAGCGAGGATGCAATTTTCCGGGAGTGTCTTTAGCGTAGAGAAACTCTCCATGGAGGTTTTTTTGGAGGGGGACGCTATTGATATCAACATTCCGTTTTTTGAAGTTTCAGTTACTATTGAGCCACGTCGCTCCTTACTTATATTCCGTTACCACGTACTGTTTGATTAGAAGAATCTTGTGTTTCAAGAGTCATCTTAAGGAATTGGGACAAAGATACCCCCTTACGTGGAAAATACCCCCCCCCCCTATCACAAAGTTGCTCCCACAGAAAATTCACTCTTGATAATTTATCCCGTGAAAAATTCCCCCATGGAGAATTTTTCCCGTGGAAAATCCCCCCACGAAAAAATACGATAGACAGCTCGAACCCGGTAAAAATTTTCCCCCGGATAATAGGCTACTCCTTAACATCTCCATATGTAAAATTGAGTTGACAAAAATAAGGGAGACTAATAAAAAGAAATTCATATAACAATTCTGGCAAATTCCCCCAGTTAGCAATTTCCCCTGGAAAATTCGTCCACCAGAAATTTCTCCCCGTGGAAAATTCCCCTAGCAGAAAGCTCACTCCCCCCCACACCCGAAAAATGCGTGCATACTTCCCAATAGCAAATACTATACGTAAATAACGGACAAACTCAATAATTTAAAGACCTTTCCCAGGGCTGTGGGGGGGGGGGTCACCCTTTCTCCAAAGACACAGCTATTGGGCTTTTCAACTATTGTGAATAAAACGGCTTTCTCAAAATTTTGATCGGATCAACTTTGAGGGAAAGAGATGTGGGAGGGGGGCTAGTTGCCTTCCAATCTTTTTGGTTACTTAAAAAGGACACCATAACTTTTAATTTCCGTTCGAAAAAGCCCTTCCCCAGTATTTTAGGACTATTGGTCTGATACGATCACCCCTGGAGAAAACAAACAAATAAACTAAGGTTGTAAGGTTGTAAGGCTTTATGCTAAGGTTGTAACGAAAATGAGGGAAGGTCCGGAGGCCGGGTGTAGTTGTTTGAGATATGGGGAAAATGATTATGGGTTGGGCCATTTCCTCCTCCGGTGTAAGCAACTCTCTCATTTAAGGGGATTAATTATCCAGGAGGGGGAAGATAGGCTGCTTTGCCAGTTAATGAGGTCTAGGAGTCCCCGTTGTATTGTGACAGTAGGAAATTTTGTATTGATGGGAAGGATGTCAAATGAAGTTTAATTTTTCTTTAGTATTTGTCTTTTTGTATATGGCTTTAATTGGCTTTTAAATACAGATTATTATTATTATTATTAAACACGCATCTCTGATCTTTCTTCTCGCAAAAAAAAATAGAACAATCCACATTTTTGCAGATGGTAGCTTTACAATAATAATTTCTACAATAATGGTTCTTGGATACGCTGCATCTGCCGGTGTGATTTACATTAAGATTTTTTGACTTTTACGGGGAATTTCCGCCCCTTTTCGAAAATCAGGCAAATTTTCTCAGGCTCGTAGCTTTTGAGTGGTAACACTAAACTGACTAAATTTTAAACATTCGGAATCAGCATAATAGGCTGATTCTTTTGGTATATCTGTCATATCAAAATTCAATTTTTGGTTACTATTGAGAAGGGTCGCTTCTTAATTACAGTTTGTTACACCAAACTGCTTGATATCAGGTAAAAGAGAGCAAAATATACACCTGCTGCCAAGGCCATATCCAGGGGTTTTACCCGGTGTGAACCCCCCCCTCCCGAAATTTTTGACCGAGTCGAAAATTAGTCTAAAAAATACCTGTAAAGACAAAACCTTACCAGAAAAACGGGAAAAAATCGGGTAACCCCCCCACCCCGAACAAAAATCCTGGATTCGCTCTTGCCTGCTACCTTACTACTTGTAAATATTTAACAATATTTGAAAGAAAAATTAAAAAAAACACTAAGTTTACAATTATTTTAGATTTCTATACATTTTTGGGGGGAACACACAAGGGTTGAAAAAATAAATTTAAACAGTACCTTAAGAATCTGTCTCCGCCAGTTCTTGTATAACAGCTCAAGGTCACCACCAACTTGCCGTAATGCTTGTTTACGCTGTGACTCGGTCTCGGCATTTAACAAGTCAGCCAAACCTTCTACTTTTGTCAAATCTAGCTTATTGTTGAGAAAGGCTCGTCGAGTGAATTCTCCTGAAAATCAAAAACCCGCGTAGAAATGCTTGAACAGCCACATCATCTTCTCAGGACCATCTATTTGTTGTTGAAAAAATGTATGTCTTCTGTTACTACATATATATAACAGTGTTGCTTTTTGTGCTTGCTCAAACTGGCGAAATCGTGATATTAACTTTCTAAAATATTTCGTTGTCCATAAATATTAAAAAAAAAAGTAAGTTAAGGTTATTTTCACTGGAAGAAAAAACGAAATAAGATTTTAAAACTTATTAATTCAACTCTGGAATTAATCATCACAATATTCTTTCCTTGAGGGGGGAGGGGGATACAAAAAAAAACAATTGAAAAATATATCCACATCTGCCAAGCCAATTGTTACAGATAAATTTTGTAAAAATGACAAGATAAAGATTGACTAAAAACATTATCTGAAACCATAGGAAGATGTGGATTATATTGGATTTTAGATTCGAAGGATTACATTGGAATGACATTCGCTTGTATATATTTTCTAAGTAAAGAAATAACCCACCCTTACAGGAACCAGTAAAAGGATTATTATAGGTCGACATCCAATCAAAGATCCTGAGAAGATTCGAAAGTCTGCGATGGTCTGACTTCGACAACAATGAGCTCTTACAGCTCATTTAACAGCCTCGGTTTTCGACCCAAACAGCCGAGCGCACATTCCGAGGACTTGGATTCCTGCCGCTGATACCTCCACATCTACCCGAAAAAATACCAAAGCAGGCCGGGGGGGGGGGGAGGGGGCAACCAAAGAAACAATGGTCCAAGAGCCTGCTCGAGTTCTTGGCGATGACAAACATCAAACAGAGCGAAACGCAAAGACTCGCAATTGATTGAAGTGGATTGAAGAGGCAGACGATACTCTACGCCGAGCAGCGCCCGACAGGAGAGATAAGTCAAGTAAGTCACATCATTATTACTACCAAAACACAATCATGTACCACGACTTAACAGCGTCGATAGTTACTAGAAAAGTTTTTTTGGAAAATACTTTGTGTGTTCGACAAGAGCGGATCCACGATTTTTGTTTGGGGGGGGGGGGTACCCGATTTTTTTCCGTTTTACTCGATTTTTTTCCCGTTTTCTGGTAAGCTTTTGTCTTTACAGGTATTTTTTAGACTAATTTTCGACTCGTTCAAAAATTTTGTGAGGGGGGAGGGGTTCAAACCGGGTAACCCCCCCTGGATACGGCCTTGGTTTTCGATGTTAGATGCTTATACAGAAATATTTCTGAATTCTAAATAACAATCTATCAACCACCAAATGAAAACTCTGACATAAAACATGGCAGAGTAGATGAATGAATATGAGAAATCGACAAAAACAAATAAATATGATATAACAAACGACGAATATAAATATTATAGAACGAATATAAGAAATCGACAAAAACAGAGCGCTTCAGCATTCATTTAAGGGGTATTAAAAACTGACAGGAGAGTATTAAGTGGTACTCGCACCACGTGCGTCATTAACCATGCTAAATGGATAAGTTACGCTACGTTCAATATAAGTTCCACACTTACGCAAATCCTTTCAGACTATGCTGTAGTAAAATCCTTTAAAATTCAAAAATTAAAATTGTGGAATGGAGATGAAAATTTAAGCTCTGCTTCATGCGGAATGAAGATTCGGTTTCTAATAGCGTTGTTGCTGATGCTTCCATCATCATTATAGGCTTCATGCAAATCAATAGAATATTTCTTTTCACATTTATGCTAACGCTTTTTTTTCCTCTACAATAACAGGGGCGTGCTATTAAGAGGTTAGTTTAATATGTCATTACAGCGTTGTATGTCATAATATAATCAGATGTATATAACATAATATTATAATAATATAGAATACTATAATAATATAATATTCTATATTAATATAATATAATTATAATAATATAATATAATAATCATAATGTGTCATAACACTAATAGTTTCAAGCCAGTATAATCCAATTATACAATACAATTATTAATTTCCGTAATTTTTTCAGGCAATTTCAGTTTAGTTATAGAAAGGTAGTTAAAGAATACGGCACTGGACTTTACAGTCCCTACCGGTGGTGCTGATCTCCGTTTCTTGGCCCTTCAGCCAGAAAGTACAACGGGAGGGGGGGGGGGGGGTAACCATCCTGTGCTTTCTCACACCCTTTCTGTTTACCTTCCCCAGATTCTCCAGGTACTCCTATAAAGCTGGGTGGAACTGTGGCTGAGCTTCAGAGTCACGCCACTGACCCCATCCCAAACCGAATAATTGGATACACTAGGATTCGAATCCTCACCGTCTCGGACAAAGAATCCTATATCCAGCGCACCAATCCACTGGGCTAGTACGGCTTTCAATTTAGCTATAAAAATCACAAATTCAATCAAAAATATGTTTTAATAAAAATATAGAAACTAATATGAAAAAGCGTAAAGTATTAAAAAATGTAAAATCAAAAAAAAAATATTTAAACGAAGGAAAAATCTCAGATATTGCATCTCAAAGCACATGATTTGAAAACTTTAATGGCGTTAATAATACCAGCGATCATTTTTTTTTTCCTAAGCTGAATTCGGCAATATCCAAAGGAGCTCTTCTAAAAATTCAGTGTGTGCATATTCTTTAGTATTTGTCTTTTTGTATATGGCTTTAATTGGCTTTTAAATACAGATTATTATTGTCATTAGGAATAACTAACGACACTAGGGTCAAAACACAATCTAAATCAATAACATCTTGAGGTTAATTGTTTTCGTCTGGTATAATTAATAAATCAATTACAGGAAAGAAATAATTAAGATTTCTTATGATAACATTAATTATTTATGAAAATCGTTATTTTGTTAGGTTTGTTATTAATGAAAATCATTAATTATTATTATAAAAATTGTTATTTATAATCATTAATTTTCATAATCTTTTATGAAAATTAATCATTACATTAATTATTCATAAAAATATGATTAATTATTTAACAAAATCGATTACGATCTGATTATAATTTGATTGGAGTTAATTCTTGCTTAAAATTCTGTAATTGTTGGCTTGCTTGAGCGTGCATCCCAACTACGAACCTTTAACTACCTGCTTCTGCTGGCCTGAAATCAGGAATTGTAGCAAGTGATTCTAAGACACAGCTAATAACAGCTTTCCCTCCGTGAATGTGAAACTCACAGCAATCTTCACCAGTGAAACTTTTTGGACCTAAAAAAGACAAAACAAAGAAAACGTAATCCATGCGTAAAATGGGTACGTAAATCATAAAAGTACGTAAAAAATTCACTACGTAAGCCTTCACCAGAAAATATTTTTGGACCTTAACTAAGATAAAACACAGAAAAGTTAATCCATGCGTAAAAGTACGAAAAAAAGTACGTAAATCATAAAAGTACGTAAAAAACCAAAACGTAAATCTTCACCAGTGAAACTTTTTGAACCTAAAAAAGATAAAACAAAGAAAACGTAATCCATGCGTAAAATGGGTACGTAAATTATAAAAATACGTAAAAAATTCACTACGTAAGCCTTCACCAGAAAATATTTTTGGACCTTAGCTAAGATAAAACACAGAAAAGTTAATCCATGCGTAAAAGTACGAAAAAAGTACGTAAATCATAAAAGTACGTAAAAAAACAAAACGTAAATCTTCACCAGTGAAAATTCTTGGACCCTAAAAATGACAAAATATAGAAAAGCTAATCCATACGTGAAAGCACGAAAAAACGCACATAAATCATATAAGTATTAAAAAAGTATATAAGTAAATCTGTATCAGTGAAACTTTTTGGAAATTAAAAGATAAAAAATAATAAAAAGATAAAAAAAATAAAAGCTAATCCATACCTAATATCACCAACCAACGTACGTAAATAATAAGAGAACGTACAAAAATATATACATAAATCTGCACCAGTGAAAATTTTTGGACCTTAAAAAAGATAAAACATCAAAAAACTTATCCATCGTATGAATTACATCGTATGTAAAAGTTTAGCAGACGTACTTATATTATAAGGCTGGATGGAGGAGTGCTTTTGTAAGAATAATTTTCAATCAAGTGGAATGAAAATCCACTAGGGGGCACATCAAGTGGATAGTATAGTTCCGAGTTTCTTATATAAGAGTCTGCACCTGGATAAACGAGATTTGAAAAGTACCCTTTTTTGCATCTTCATTAAATTCTGCTAGGGGGCACGTCGGGGGGGGGGGGTTAATTTACTGAAATGAAAATGCCAACAAGGGATTTTCTCAATGAAAATTTACAATAAAAGTATTTTTTTTTAATCTTAGAGGGGAACTTTCAAAGGGAGCCCCCCCCCCAAATTAGAGCCACTGCTCAGGACTACTTCAGCGTTGCTAAAACAGATTGGAGAACCATGAAATATTTACAATATTTAAACAAAACGCAAATTAAGGGAAATCGCAACACAAAATCGCTCTTTACTCCGCAAAACAAAGCGCGAATTAAGAAAAATCGTAAAATTTTGAAATTACAACAAACAATGAAGGAGTAAAAAGGTAAAAGGGGCAGCGGGAGGGCTGCTGGAATAAGTAAATGTGTTAACTTTCACACCTTTTTAGGTAGAATTGGTGCTTTACAATTTTTTTTTAAATACCTTAGTAATTAAGAAATACTATGAGATGATTTTCACTCAGGATATCGTTCCTTCTTCTTTTTGCATCGGAGATCTGACTCCTATCTCAAAAAAGTCCAATTCCACCCTATTACCGTAGCTATATCCCTTTCTAAGCTCTTTGAGCTACTATTTATCAGGGAACTTAAAAAAGTCTACTATACTCCTCCACACCAGTTTGGATTTAAGCGAGGTACCGGATGTGCCGACAAATTAACCGCTGTTGCAAATGCCCTGATTGATGCGGAATCGTCTGGAGAAAGCCTTTTTTGGGGGGGGGGGGACATGACGTCATTCGAATCTCTTATCCACGCAGCGATGCTTCTGAAAGCTGATAAACGTGGATTGAATTTGGCCATTATTCATTATTATCCGATTCCGCGTAGACAACTTATCCAAGTCAAGAAAAAAGCCCGTAACGGAGCTATTACCTCTCCCAACCTCTTTCACAACTATGTTCTGGAAGCACAAGATTTGTGCTCACCTTCACTGATTTTGTCTTCTGTAAACCTTTCCTTGGTATGCTATGCTGACGATATCCTAAACCTTAGTTAAACTCTTCAACGTATCACCAAAGTTTTTGGAATCCTTGAGGCGGAATATCAGAAAGCTGGGCTTGAATTCAACTCCTCCAAATCTGATATTGTAGTGTTTAACTGGAAAACAATTTCCTCTGCCCCTTCCATCACACTTGGATCTAGCTCTGTTCAACATACACGAGATCACCTTATGTATCTAGGTCTGCCCATTGCTTCTTTTATCCGACACACCCCCAAAGACTTCTGCTTGAACAAATCAGACGTAGAAACTCAGCAGCTTACGCTCCCATTATATATTGTAAACTTCGATTCAACAGACATCTTCTACCAAGTCTAAATAATGATGTTGCCCTTCTCCATATCCTCTACACCGCACCCTTCTGGAAACTCCTAACTAAAACTGACATGAGTAAAATCCGATCCATGTTCTTTCATTTTGCCAAGTAACTGCTTCATCTGCATCCGTGGTATAAATTCACTCGCTATTGCGAAATTCAAAATTGCTGACCCAGAGGTTGCCATTGCCAGACGGATAGCGAAACATAATCAGAAAGTGATGGGAATTTCAATAATTAGTCTCACATTCTTAAGCAGTGATGTATTGTGTTTTTTTTTCTATGCTCTGTCGGCTGTGTGTTTAATTGTAACTGGTTTTTCAATAATTTTTAATAATAATTATAATTTGATTCTTGTGTGATTGTTTAGCGTTACTGTTCTGTAGCATATATAGTATGTCGCGCCGTTTTGAAGATTTTTTTTGCACATACATTAAGTAAATTAGATGGTACTAATATCCTTTCTTAATTTATCACCTCCGGCTCCCCCTTGGACCCAAAATCTGTTATGTTTATTCGTTATAGCATAACTAATTCATGCACTGCCGTTTCAACAAGTATTGTAAATTTTAATGATTTATTTGTGACGTAACTGGAGCCATATCTTGCAGTGGTAAGATAATGGACACATTAGTTAGTATAGTAATTAGAAAGCAGTAATTAGATAGTAATTAATTAGATTAATCAATATCTTATTACTTTTACTATCTTATTACTATTACTAATTAATAGTAACAGTAATTAATTAGATTAAGTAGTAATTAGATAATTAGAAATAATTAATTAGATAGTAGTAATTAGTTAGATAGTAATTGTTTGTGATTATACTCGTTCGCTTAGAAGTCTTTTTATTTTTTATTCTGGTTTCCTTCGCATATTTCCTTGTCTTGTATTTTGCGAAGTGTCAAATTATCGTCTTTACATGTTATATTATTTTGTTTTCTTTCACAGCTCTGTCTTCTTTCTTTTGTATGACGGGTTTTCAGATAAATAAATTTACAGCGTTACTAAGAGAACTGTGACGTTTCACTGAATAAAACAGGAATATGTATGAAGTATATAACAAAAATCCGATATATTTTTGATAAAAGAACTTGCTATATTTCCGATAGTAGTGGCAATTTTTTCATCAAGTGAAATAAAAAACTCGCAATCCATAACATGTAAATGTAAGAGTCGTAATAGCAATCGCCTTGACTTATCCCGTTCATTTATGAATCATCCTATACAGCCTACCTCCCTCAACTCACTAGCTCTGCAGCTAAAAATATCGAATAGAATTAATTATATGTACATTGAGCAGTTTTAAGCATGAACAGGATGGAGCATAAATTTATTTGTTTATTTTCTAACCTGTCACTACAAAAAAGCAAGAAGACGGAGTACAACATAATACGAAAAAAAAATAAAAGAGAAAAACAAAACAATACAGAACAAGTACTTAAAAGCACTACATCAACACTAGTTCCGCAAGAGCACTAGTGCCACACTAGTGACCACTCGTGCGACAGTCTTCGTTAAAACTGTCGATCTGTTTTCTAACGGCCTGACATGGTTCTGTAACTTCATAACGAAGGCTAATATATGAGTTACGCGTCCACAAAGGTAGACTCAACAGATACTTTGCATAACGAAAGTAGTAGGACCGAATTTGCTTAATGTCAGATTTCTAAAATAAATGTGAAATAACTCACATTATTTTTATCTGGTATGAAATCAGTTCTTCTTTCCTGTTTATCCTTCACAGAAGCCAAAATAACTTCATTCCATTCCAGGGTGGTTAAGAAGTTATACCGCAAATTCCTCTTCTCCTTCCTGTGTATCTTTGTAGATGCTAAATTAGCACTTCTTTACTCTAGGGTGAATTTACAACTTAAATTTAATTGAGAAATTCTGGCTTGAATTCAATGCCCCCTTCCTGTTTATCCTTCATTGACTCATACAAGCTAAACTAACACGTTTCTTCATTCTACTGTAATTTTGCTTTGTCTGCTAGCCGCAGACTTCGTTATGCAATGGTCCATGCCTTTTCTTTAGCTGTTCAGGGTAATTTGTCATCTTGTGCAATTTTAAATGCGTCATAGATACTAGAATGTATATATGACGTCACTCGCATGATTTTTGGCATGAATTCAGTTCCTCTCTCATGTTTATCCTTCATAGACTGACACAAGCTAAACCAACACGTTCTTTCATTCCACTGTAATTTTCCTTTGTTTTCTAACATCAGATTTCATTGTGCTACGTTTGCATTTGCAATTTAACGTGATTTTGGTTATGTCTGGTGTCATGCCTTTTTCTTTAGCTGTTCAGAGTAATTTGTCATCTTGTCTAATTTGCATGCATCATAGATACTAAAAACGATAAGACCACTCCTAAGAAAAAAATATGTAATTCTTGCTCTTGAAATTTATATAAATCTGCCATCACTCAAACTCACACAAACCCCAGACACTTAGAAAAAAGTAATTATTTTTTTTCTGGTGATGTCATTTGAAGCTGCACAAACTTTTCGAAGTTATCAAAAGGGAGTAGTGATGCCAACCTTGTCGTGATTCCCTCGAGAGTGTCTGACCATGAGTCAGGGTATTTTGTGGGATATGCTGGTAAATCAGATGGACTGAAACCGACTATGTCTGGGGGGACAACCACCTTGAGATACAGAGTACCAACTGAGGCGTAAGAAAAGATTCCTTGTGGATCCATTCGAGGTGGAAAAGTACCTTCTCTTGCTAGCATTGATTCTAAGGATCTAGCGCCACTTGCCACTGAGGACTTGTGAGTGATAGGCTAATTTCCCCTCCCTTTTGAAAGATAGATGTTTCCGACCAAATTCAGTGTGAAGCTTACTGGTGGGGTTCTTGAGATAGGGAAAAGCAATGGTGGACAGGTTGGCACTACCAAGAAAGGCTCTTTTGCAAAAGGGTAAAAAAAAGACATAGGCAAGTCCTATCTCAAAATGCCATACCCAACGGGGCATCAATTACGATCAATGGCGTAAGTGGCATCTGTTGCCGTCAGGGAGATGGCAAGATGGCGGTTAAAAAAAAAGACTGGCTATCAAGTCCAACTTGGAACCACCTGGCGGGTTCAGGAACAACGGTAGACACTCGGATCGCAGTACTGCAGACACACCTTTCTGGACAAAATCATGTAGCCAGATCTCAAACGCCATGATTAACCAAGGGCTTGCAAGGTTCTATAGGTCAAGGACAAGTTCTATACAGGAAAAGGACAAGTTCTATATATTTCTAACAGTAAAGCTGAAAGTATTTTAAAACTGAAATCTACTTTCAGAATACAACAGGTGCTTTAAAATTCGATCCAAGTGCATTTATATTTTTTTTGTGTATTTACAATAGGACAAATTATCAAGAATATTCATTTTTAAATAATGAGAAAAGGAAGTTCCTCAAATCCTGTGTTTTATACAAATATACAGAGTGGCTAAGATAAAATAGGTCCAGCGTAAAGTACAAATACTTACAAAATAGTAAATTACTAATGAATTAAATATTTAATTATAATATATATATACTTTTAAAATGGGGTGGCAATTAGCGATAAGGAAAAAGCTAAAGCGAGATTGGCCAAACATTTTGAGAACTTGCTTAACCGAGATAGAATTGCAGGAAAAGATATAGAGGAAACTGAAAAAGTTTGTGATACCTTGGATGTGAAGGAAGATTTGTTTTGTGAGGAGGAATTAGCAACAATACTAATAGGATTAAAGAATAATAAGGCTCCAGGTGCTGATAGGGTAGTAAATGAGTTTCTTAAATATGGTGGCTCTGAGGTTACAAATAAGTTATTGAAGATTATGAATATGATTTTTAAAAAAGGGGAAGTACATAACGATATAAGGAAAACCTTAATTAAGCCACTTTATAAGAAAGGTGATAAAAGTGAGTGTGGTAATTATCGAGGCATTAGTCTGGTCTCTGTAGGTAGCAAATTGCTTAGTAATATGATGCTTTTTAGACTGAGAGATGCCGTATACAAAGTTTTAAGAGAAGAGCAGTGCGGTTTTAGAAAAGGTAGAGGATGTGTTGACCAAATTTTCAATCTTAGGTTAATAATTGAGAAGTGCCTAAGTTTTCAAACACCTTTGGTCCTCAGTTTTATAGATTATGAGCAAGCGTTCGATTCTGTTGATAGAGGAGCTTTAGTAAAGGTTTTATCCTTGTATGGTATACCAGACAAATACATTAAAGTGATTAGTCCTATGTACGAGAATAACACTACTGCGGTTAAGGTAGGAAATGAGGTTAGCAGCTGGTTTTGTATTAAATCAGGAGTTAAGCAGGGTTGTGTTCTATCCTCCTTTATATGGATTATTTTGATGTACTTTGTTTTAATGAGCACAGGAAAGGCAATGTGAGACCACGGAATCAAATGGGGAGGAAAAAGTCTCCTGGACTTGGATTATGCTGATGATTTAAGCATTCTAGATGAAAGTGTGAGCAAATTGAATGAAGTTTTAGAGGTTTTGCGAGTTCAGGGTGCTAGTATTGGTTTTAAAATTAATGTTAGGAAGACTAAGTCACTAAGGCTAGGAATAAGTGAAGATGAAAAGGTGACGTTGGGTAATGAAAACATTGATCAGGTGGGCAGCTTCACTTACCTCGGTAGTATTATTAGTAAAGATGATGGGAGCAGTGAAGATGTTAAAAATAGAATAGCCAAGGCTCAGGGTGTTTTCTCACAGTAAAAAAAAGTTTGGAAGAATAGGAAGATAAGTCTGCAAACCAAGATTAGAATATTAGAAGCTACAGTGATGACAGTGGTCAAATATGGCTCTGAAGCATGGACGCTCCGAAAAGCAGATGAAGATTTGCTAGATGCTTTCCAGAGAAATTGCTTAAGGATTGTTCTGGGTACCCGGCTGACTGACCGTATTTAAAACAATAGGCTATACGAAAAATGTGGTTCAATACCGCTTTCTAGGTCTATAATGAAAGAAAGGTTGAGGTGGTTAGGGCATGTTGTGCAGATGAAGGATGACAGATTGCCAAAGATTGTTCTTTTCGGCCCACCATCTAGGGCTAAACGGAAAGCAGGTCGTCGCCGTCTGGGGTGGAAGGACGTCATAAAGAAAGATTTAAAGGAAATGGGAACTTCGTGGGCGGGTGTAAAAAGGAAGGCTTTGAATCGATTGGGGTGGAGGAGGAGCGTGTGTAGCTGTGTTGGCCTCAGGCGGCTTGGTGCTGCGATGAGTTGTTAGTAGTAGTAGTAGTATAAATACTTTTCTATATTTTTTCTATGTAAGAATGTAAGAGCAGAAGTGCATTGTTTGGAGACACAAAATAGCCCAAAAGCTCCTAGTGATAAATCTACCCTAGCTACTGTACATACACCTCAAAAGCAGCGCTATATCAAACAACAATTAATTTAGTAAATCTTACCTGGAAAATAAACAATCATCCCTTTATCAATTAGCGTCTTCTTTAGAGGGTGTAAAATATTTACTAATGCCATTTTTCTTGGCGGAAAATTGTCTCGACTTGTCATCTTTTGCAGGGCTGTGTGCGCATTATATCCGGATATTCGAACGACTGCAACTGCAGAACGTCCTCTTCCTTAAAGAAAAAAAAATTCCTCTTTTCCTTTTTCCTTTAAATTTCCTTTAAACGTCGCTTCCTTAAAAGGCAATATAGTTAGAGGCTAAGGATTACACATAACTGGGACTACAAACTTTATCTATTCTTTTGATAAAAATCACCAACACTATTTTGTAGTTGTCAGTACAGTGGTGATATTGTAAAAACTTTCCTCCTCTATGTAATTTAAACGTTAAATAAGTGAATCCCCTCCTCTTTCAGAAGAGGAAAAGGATTCCCTCCCCATTTTCCTTTTTTTATTGTTTATTGTGTAAAGTTTATTGGTGTTAACTTTTGGAAATGCTATTTTCAGTACTTTGCTAAATTCTTTTTATGGTCTATACTGATGTAGGTTACATCTTGATGTGCATTGAAAACTTTCGTTTTTAGTTGTTTTTTGGGCTTTTTGCAGTTTGTCTTTTTTCATTTTATTCATTTCATTATGTTTGCTGTAAAAAGGACCTGAAATCACTAGCAGAGTTGTAAACAGCAACCAAATAGATGGGGCATTTTTATGCTGTTTTCTCAATCCCTCCCTTATATGCTTCTCACTTATTAACTCTTGACGTACAATGTACCTCAAAGAGGATTTTTGGTAGCTGGTTTGCTGACATTTGTTGAATGTGGAGCTGTTGAATTTTGATCAAGTTCATGATGGTACAGGAGCAATGGACCTAGCACCAAGTCAACATAGGCAATCCCTGTTGTGCAGCAGAGGAATTTAGTGCAGAGATTCTTTGTTTATCCTCAGTCTTTATTGACCAGGTTTTACTTTAATATAAAACAATAAGAGTTATTAGAAAATTAAAGCAATGGATCTTCACATATGTCACCAGTGCTTAGCTTCTCTAGATTAGTAGTAGGCCCTTGAAGCTCCAACTAGCCATGCCAAATCTTTCCCAGATTGACTTTAAGTGACCATTGTTAGAAGTAATGAGGCTGGATAGATAGAGGGATTGGATGTTTTCAAAGTCATCAGAGTTCTTGGCAAATGGTATCTAGACACCAAAAGAACCTTGGTTTTGGCTGTATTAATAATCATCCAAAAGGCTTCTGTTGCTGACTTGAGTCCATTAGTGTCTGCTTGAAAAATGTGTTCTAGGTCTATTAATTTTTAACAATATCATCTGTGTGCGCCAGTTCTTCCATTGGTTTCCTCCCAACTGTGGGGCACTCTACAGTTTCAGTAAGTGACAGTGCTCAAGGAATAGGTTGAAAAAGTGGGGAGACAAGAGATAAATTTGTAGAACCCCTGTTGATGTAAGAAATTTATCTGTTAGTCCCTCAGACCTATTGACCTGGCTATAGAACTTTAAATACATGTCCTTTATCAGAAATATAATGTTTTCATAAACTCAATAACATTGCAGAGTCTGTCAGAGTCTTTTGTGCCATATAATGTCAAAAGCCTACTTGAATTCAATGAAAAGTTATAGCAGCTATTTCATGCATGTGATATATTTATTACACAATTGCCAAGTTAAGAAAATTTGGCCTATGGTGTAACAGTCTTTTTAAAGACTGGCCTTATATAACTCACTAACTGATCCTCATTGATAATTAATCTATCAGCCAATTTAAACTTGTTTCATTCATTTATTCCCCCTAAAATAACCCTCAGGCATAAAATAATGGGGAAATGAAATCAAGTATTGTATCATATCCACAATACTTCTTGACTACTAAGCTTCTTGGGTTGGCCCTGGAGTGTGTTGCTGCAGCCAGGTTGGAACTCTAAGTTCCACATTAGCATGCTGAGATCAAACCCACTTCACCAGCAGAGGACCAAAGAGAATAAGAGATTCAATATTTACCAGTGCTCAAACCAAATATTGCTCCAGCTCCTCTTGAAATGCTCATTATTGTCTAAAGTTACAGGAACAAATAGACAGTGTCCCAGGTAGAAATATGGTGTTTTTTTTGGAGATTAATTAAATAAACTTTTTCAACAAAATGAATTTTTCAAAGAAAAGTAAAGAACTCCATTGTACAAAAAATGATCAAAAATAAAATCAAATAATCTACCAAGCGTAAAGCTACCACAAATCAGCATCGATATATAAATGAAACCAAAAACGAACAGAAATTACAATAAATAACCGAGTCAAACTCAAAACAAGCAGAAATTAGCACAAGTTAGGCTCAAAACCCCTATGCCTTCCCAAGGTCAGAGCATAATTTGCACTTTACTAAAAAAAATACAAATGAATGTGCATGGTCAGCTTAATATGCATATATTAAATAACTGTCAATTTACAATTGAATAAGCCCCTTTTGAAGTTTTTACAACAACTCTATCTATAAAAACATTATATGCCCCAGGGCATAACTTACAACCTTTGCCCTGGGGGTTCTGAGGGGTTTGTCATTCTTAGATACATAATTTTCAGAACTTTCAACTACGTCGACCAAAATGACTATCTCTTAACTTTGATTGAATGTGTTTGGGGAAATGGATGGCGTAGGACGGGGGTTAATTACTCTCCACTTACTTTCAACTATTAAAAAGGGCAATTTCAATTTCCAATCAATTGAGCCCCTTTTGCAATTTCCACAACAACTTTTTATATAAACCTTATATGCCCCCAGGGCATAACTTACAACCCTTGCACTGAGGGCTCTGATGGGGTTATTATCCTAAAAGACCTACTTTCCAGAACCTTTGACTACGTTGAACAAAATAGATATCTCAAAACTTTGATTGGATGTGTTTGGGGAAATTGGAGGGGGTTTGTTGCCATTTAATCACTTTCGACTATTAAAAGGGCACTAGCCCTTTCACTTTCCAATCGAATGAGCCCTTTTTGAAATTTCTACAACTGCGCTTTCTATAAAAACCTTACATGCCCCCAGGGCATAACTTACGACCCTTGCACTGAGGGCTGTGGGGGTGGAGGGGTTGTCATCCTTAAAGACCTAATTTCCAAAACTTTACGTTGAATAAAATGGCTATCTAAAAATTTTGATTGGATGTATTTGGGAAAAGGAGGGTGTAAGAGTGTGGTTAGTTGCCCTCAAATCACTTTCGAGACTATTAAAAAGGGCACTAGCCCTTTGAATTTCCAAAAGAATTAGCCCTTTTTCAAGTTTCTACGACAAAGATTTCAATAAATCCTTAGATGCGCCCAGGGAATAATTTATAACCCTTGCCCTGAAGACTGTGGGGAGTGTTCTAATCAAAAGTATAATTTCCTGAACTTTAAACTGCGTGGAACAAAATTGCTATCACAAAATTTTGATTGGAGGCTTTTGGGGAAATGGTGAGCGTGGAAGGGGTGTTAGTTGCCTTTCAATCACTTTCGACTATGAAAAAGGGTAATAGCCATTTCAATTTCCAATCGAATGAGCCATTTTTGAAGTTTCTACGACAACTCGTTCTATAAAAACCTTATATGCCCCAAGGGCATAACTTACAACCCTTGCCCTGAGGGATGTGGGAAGGTTGTCATCCTCAAAGACCTAATTTCCGTGACTTTCAACTATGTTGAACAAAATGGTTATCTTAAAATTTTGATTGGATGTGTTTGGGGAAAAGGTGGGCGTGAGAGGGGGGTTAGTTACCCTCCCATCACTTTCGACTATTAAAAAGGGCATTAGCCCTTTGAATTTCCAATCGAATGACCCTTTTTTGAAGTTTCTAAGACAACACTTTCTATAAAAACCTAATATGCCCCCAGGGCAAAACTTACAACCATTGCCCTGAGGGTTCTGGGGGAGTGTCCTCCTCAAAAACATAATTTCTATCTGGAAATCAACTACGCTGAACAGAATTGCTATCTAAAAATTTTTATTGGATGCGTTTGGGAAAAAGGTGGGCGTGAGAGGGGGGTTAGTAGCCCTCAAATCACTTTCAACTATTAAAAAGGGCTCTAGACCTTTGAATTTCCAATCAAATGAGCCTTTTTTTCAAGTTTCTACGACAAAGATTTCAATAAAAACTTATATACACCCAGGGCATAACTTATAACCCTTGCCCTGAAGACTGTTGGGGAAGTGCCCTACTCAAAGGTATAATTGCCTGAACTTTAAACTGCGTGGAACAAATGGCGGTCTTAAAATTTTAATTGCATTTATTTGAGGAAAAGGTGGGTGTGAGACGGAGGTTAGTTGCCCTCCAATCACTTTCGACTATTAAAAAGGGCACTAGCCCTTTGAATTCCAAGCAAACGATTATTTTTTAAAGTTTCTAAGAACGCTTTCTATAAAAACCTTATATGTCCCCAGGGCTTAACTTACAACCCTTATCCTGAGAGCTGTGGGGGAGTGTCCCCCTCAAAAAAATTATTTCTATCTGGAAATCAACTACGCTGAACAAAATGGCTCTCAAAATTTTGATTGGATGTGTTTCGGGAAACCGTGTGCGTGGAAAGGGTGTTAGTTGCCTTCCATTCATTTTCGACTATTAAAAAGGGCACAAGGCACTCCGATTTTCAATTGAATGAGCCCTTTTCGAATTTTGTACGACAACTTCTTCGATACAAAGTGCCCTGGTCTAAAGAAAACAAAAAATAATACATTGTGCCAACATCGTTCTTATATGCCCCCTGGGCATAACTTAAAAACCTTGCCCTGAGGGTTTTGGGGGAGTGACCTCCTCAAAAACATATTTTCTATCTGGAAAATATTTTTGCTCAAAATTTTCATTGATTGTGTTTCGGGAAATGGTGGGCGTGAAAGGGGTGTTAATTGCCTTCCATTCACTTTCGACTATTAAAAAGGGCACAAGCCACTCCAATTTCCAATTGAATGAGCCCTTTTCGAAGTTTCTACGACAACTTCTTTGATAAGAAGTGTCCTGCTCTAAAGGAAAAAATAATAAATAATACATTGTACCAACACTGCTCTAGTATGCCCCGGGGGTATAGATCAAAGCCCTTGCTCCGAGTGTCGTGGGGGAGTATTCTCTTCAAAAACATATTTAATATCTGGAAATCAAATACGCTGAACAGAATGTCTATCTCAAAATTTCTATTGGATGTTTTAGGGGGAATCATGTGCGTGGGGGGGGGCTAGTTGTCCCTCCAATCACTTTCGACAATTAAAAAGGGCACTAGCGACTCCAATTTCCAATCGAATGAGCCCTTTTTGAAGTTTCTACGACAACTCTTTCGATACGAAGTGCCCTGGTCTAAGAACAAGAAGAAGAAAAAAAATACACTGTGCCAACATCGTTCTTTACTTAGGTAGCGCTATTGCGCCGCCTATGATTTCAACGCCCAGGTCGGTAAAAATAGAGATATATGATATCCTTCCCTAGGTAAATTTGGCATAGGAAAAGAAAACAGTGCTACAATTTTGAAGGTGTAACAATTTAGTTATAACCAATATAGTGTTTGGTCATAAAATAGTCTATAAGTTAACGTGGTACTCACGTGGCAGGAAACTTTATTGATTAGGTTATTGTAAACCGAAGACCGGGAAAACAATACAAGATACTAGGAAATATTGGAGTGCTGTTATTGATGTTAAAAGTAAAGATCACCATCTATTAGTGTCTAGGTTTAATTTAAAGCTGAATTTTAGAAAGAGTGAGAATTGGAGAGAAAATTTCCAAGAACAGTTGAATGCTAAATTGGAGAGTTTAAAATTTGACAATGCAAAAGATGGATGGAATAATTTTAGGAAAACAAATTTGTGAAGTTGTTGATGGTGTCTTAAGGATGAAAATTAGGAGCGCAGCTAGAAATATTAGTGAAAATACTTTTTGTTTGATAGAGAGGAGAAGGGACTTGTACAAGAATTATCTGAGTGGTAGATCATGTGAAAACAAAAGGAATGTAAAGAAAGTGGAGAAAACATTAAAATATGGACAAATTAAGTGTGAAATGGAGGCCATGGATAAATTTGCCGAGGATCTGGAAGATGCAGCTAGACGGCATAATAGTAAAATATTATGGTGGCACGTTAATAAATTGAGAGGGAGTAGGCAATCCCAACTTGTCCTATTTAAAGATAGGAACGGGGCCGCAATTAGCGATAAGGAAAGAGTTAAAGAGGGATGGGCAGAACATTTTGAGAATTTGCTAAACCGAGATAGAGTTGCAAGAAAAGTTGTTGAAGAAAATGTTTTTGATACCTTGGATGTGAAGGAAAATTAGTTTTGTGAAGAAGAATAAGTGACAGTAATAAGAGGGTTAAAAAATAATAAGGCCCCAGGTGCTGATAGTGTGGTAAATGAGTTTCTTAATTAGGGTGGGTCTAAGATTAGAAATAAGTTACTGAAGATTATTAGCACGATTTTTGAAAAAGGGGAATACATAGTGGTTTAAAAAAAAACAAAAAAAAGCTAATTAATCCACTGTATACGAAAGGTGATAAGAGAGTGTAGTAATAATATAGGCATTGGCCTGGTCTCTGTAGGTAGTAAATTACCTAGTAATATGATACTTTTAGACTGAGAGATGCTGTGAATGTGCGAATATATAACCCAAATTATATATTTCCCATGTGTTTAGGCTGTCGATTTCGTCATCGTTGATTCAATTTACGAGTAGACGGGTTGAAACAAGAGTGACGCATGGTAGATATATAATTTGGGCTAGATTTTTGTACATTAGGAGGGGGAGGGGTAAAGCATAGCGGTAAAGTATAGAGTTTTCGCAGATGGTGCCGGGAACAAAAGGATGGTCTCCAAAATAGAAATGCTGCCCTCGGTCTAAGGTGCAACTTCTTAAGGAGGAAGTCTGTTCATGATGGAGGTTTGAAGAAATTGGATTAATCCTCTGGGGGAGGAGAGTCAGCGGAAATTTGGTATGAATTTCCTTGAGGATACTTAGGATTCTTGAGAAGAGGGGTGCAAGGAGTAGATAAAACAGGTGACTTCAGTGAGTTTAACCATTATGTCAGAAACATGTTGAAAGGACGTTTTGGGACACAACCACATTTCATTCCTGAAAAGAACTGCACTCTCCACATTTAACTGAATTAGCAAACGCACTTAATCTGTATTCACGACGGACAAATCCTTGTCAAACTATTTTTAATACCAAGAGGTTGACAATCCAAGAGTAAATCACGGGTGGGTAAATCATTTGCGCTTTATTGAAAATGAATTATATTACAAATTCTCTTTTTTGCTTAAATTCTTGTACAATCCTAAAACTCGGTCGCCCGCCTGAGACTCTAGGTGGGCGGGCCTATTAGGCTTAGGTTGCTTGTTCGCCTGTAAGTTCTATCGACTTCAGTCCCCCGTTTTGCATACAAGTCCACTGGACATTATCCGTTATTAGTCAACCTAAGATTCTCGGTCATCCTCAATTCCAGTCGGCTTTCCCAGTAGACAAAGCTCGTATGATATGAACAATCTCAGTTACCACATTGCCTGCAAGTCTTGTGGACATGGTCAGTCATAAATCTTTGAAAAACTTTTCTGGTCTCCAATTGCCTTTGAATTGCTGACAGAATGGACAGACTATTTGAATTACCCTTACTCCATGCCTATCTACCTTAGTTCTGCCCTAGGATGTATGATAGACTATCTATCTACTATTGAAATGACATCATTCTTATACAATTATGAAAAAGGGTTAAGTCAGTTTTGCCTCTCACTGAGACTATCTTTCTTGGCTTTGCTCCCATTAGCTGTGGCTTTCAGATTTTAATTCAAGAATCAACGGCCACTATTAAACTTAAGACCAGCAGAAATAAATTCCTATAATAATTGAGACTCAGAACGAACAGAAATTAAATAAATAATCATAGCGGACATACAGATAGCGGCTACTAACAAAACTGATCAAATAAATCTTAAAACGAGTAAAAATTAAATTTAACATTCTAGTCACAATTAAAACGAACAATAGTCAATACAAATAAGAGTTTGGCTACTATACTCTTCTCCCATCCCTAACCGTAAAATTCTAAATTTTTACCGTAAGAATTAAAAAATCAAACAGAATATTTGATATACAGCTCACACAGTAATAAGTAAATATGTTTCTAGTTTGAGGGAGGCTGTCAAGCGGGATGGATATTTTTCAGTGCTCCAGTTGAATATCCAGGGTCTTTGTTCTTCAATTGACCATCTAAAAAAGATTGTTTCTGATGGGCTACCTGACGTTGTTGGCTTATGCGATACTTTTTTAGATTCTAAAAATGATATGCTTTTGGATTTGCAAGGTTATAAAATGGAACGACTGAATCGACAAAAGATGGCCAAGGGTGGTCTCGCTTTGTATATTTCTAATAATCTCCCATATTCTCTTAGAATGGATTTATCCAGAAATATCCAAGGTGTCTTTGAGTCACTTTTCGTAGATATTAAATGTGGAGATAAGGATTTAATTGTTGGTATTATTTATCGATCTCCTAGTGGCTCTATTCCACTGTTTCTACACACCCTTAATGATCTACTGGATACCATCCTAAAACAGTCGACTGAATTAATTATTATGGGAGATTTTAATATAAACTTGATGGATATAAAGTCTTCTGAATCATTGGATTTTCTGTCGTCCATGCTTGCCGCAGGTACTTTACCTTCTGTATGTATCCCATCTCGCATAACAGAGGGTACGTCATCTCTGATTGACAATATTTTCTGTACGGCCACCTTGATCCAAAATTATGTTTTATTGAGCGACATTTCCGATCATTTCCCTGTTTACTCTAGATACTGTTTTGATAAAATGTCTATTGAGAGGACTAGTGAGTCTGGTAAGAGGCCTTTTAGGTTTGGTGAAGTGGAATTGATGCTTCTTAGGTAAAGATTGGCAGAAATTTCTTGGTGTGGTTTTGAGAGTGATTTTGATTTTTGTAATTTGTTTGATACTTTTTATGAGTCTATTAAAGACGCTGTTCTTGATATTTGTTCTGTTTCACCTTCTAATCTAAAGTCTAAGAATGCTTTTCCTCTAAATCCTTGGATGACCCCTGGTCACCTTAGGAGTTGTATGAGGAAAAATTTTTCCTGGAGGGCCATTAAATCTGCTAGCTCCTCAATGAAAACTGTCTGCCTGCAATAATTTAAAATGTTTAGAAACGTTCTTTACTCTGCTTGTCGAAAGAACAAGTACCATTTTTATTCTCTTTGTTTTTCTGATTGTGGTAAGGATATACGAAAAACTTGGCAGGTTATAAATCCTGTACTTAGGCACTCTTTTCAGTCTCCATCAACCCCTTCTTTTTTGGATCTCGATGGCAAAATCATCGAAGGTGAACTGAATGTTCAAGATGCATTTACTTCATATTTTGAGAATATTGGTAAAAGGACCGCTTCGGCTGTTGGTTCTTCTCCTTCAGGATCCAACTTCAGGTCTTATCTTGGGCCACCTTGTATGAAGTCAATGTTTTTGGAACCAGCGACGGAGAAAGAAAAAGCTAAAATTGTTATGGGATTGAAAAATTGTTCGTCGTCTTGCCCTGATAATATTCCTACTAAAGTAATTAAGTTCATACTTCCTTCCATTATTTATCTCTTAACATAACTTATTAACCTCTCCTTTCAGCATGGTATTTTCCCGAGTAGTCTCAAGCGTGCTCGAGTCATCATATTATATAAGGGGGGGACACGAAATGATCCAGCTAACTATCGGCCAATTTCTTTGTTGTCTGTGCTTAGAAAAATATGTGAGAATGCAATGTTTTCTCGTCTTTATAGTTTTCTTCATTCTCATTATTGTTTGCTCAAATTTCAATTTGTTTTTCAAGCAAATAATTTCACTGAGCATGATTGTGCAGATTTACTGAATTATCTTCACTAAGATCTATATTAACATTTAATTCATGCCGATTTGTTTCTGGAAGTTCGTAAAGCCTTTGATTCTTTAACCCACAGTGTTCTTCTATTGAAACTTTCTCATTTTGGCGTAAGAGGTAATGCGATTTATTGGTTCAAGTCTTTCTTGTCTGGTAGAATAATTTCTGTTGATCCATTTTTTCGCTCACCTTCAAGTGTTGACCAGGGGGTCCCTCAAGGGTCAGTTTTAGGGCCGGCACTGTTTTTAATTTATATATATGACCTAATTTTTGCAGTTAGAAATAAAAATCCTCTTTATTGCTGTCGTCTATGTCATCCAACAGTCTCCCTTACCCACAACTATAGTTTGCATACCTTGGATTCTCTTGCTACTTTTGCCGATGATACCACCCTTATTACTTCTGGGAGAACAGAGGATGAGGTTTGTACAAAGTTAGTGGACCTCTTTGAGAGAGTTTCAATTTGGTTTGATGCTATCTCTCTTGCCTTAAATGTTTTTAAAACTAGTTTTTTAGTTTTGTCTCGTATATCCCAGGCTTGTCCTCAATTATCTGCAATTCATATATCCAAAGGCTTTATTAATAGACCAAAGGATGGCCATGTCCGTTTCCTAGGTATCCTCCTAGATGAAAATTTATCTTTTAAACACCATATTGAATTGATTAAAATGAAGGTATGCAGAAACCTCGGTATTCTAAGAAAACTAAAACATATCTTTCCAGGGCCACTTCTAAGAATCCTATTTCATTGCTTAATTCATTCTTATGTTTCCTATTGTCCAGTCATATGGATGTCTACTTTCCCTTCTTTTCTCAAACCGCTTTCGAATACTTACGATAAAGCTATAAATCTTATCCAAGATGTAAATCATTTGGCAACTAAACCGTTACTTGATATTAAAAAACTTTATATTCTTTCCTGTGCGTCTTTCGCTTTTCTTCAGTTCCATGGTGATATTCCTAGGTCCCTTAGATTTACGTCTTCTTTTGTATCTGATCGGTCAAATTATCAACTCCGTAGTTCTCCAAATATCCAAATTGCCCATACACCAACAATAAGATCTGATTTTAATCCTCTTGTTGCGTGTCATTTGACATGGAATACCCTTCCCGATTCGGCTTGAGAATGCCACTCGTTTGACACCTTCAAAAGACTAGTAAAAAAAATATTTGTTTTCATGTGATTAATTTTCTTTACTTTTGCCTGCTGCCAGTAGTTTTTTTCATTTAATTCTTTTTTTTATATATATATATATATATATATATATATATATATATATATATATATATATATATATATATATATATATATATATATATATATATATATATATATATATATATATATATATATATATATATATATATATATATATAGATTTTGTGATTCACTGTAGTTTGATAAAGCTTATTTAGTGAACTCTCCTTTTTTTTCTTTTTTTTTTTGTTTTATCAAGCAAATGCTTTACATGTTAAAAGTTCAAATTCTTATGTTTATATGTTAAAATATTAATGTTATGTTTATACTGTTTAAATCTTAAGCGTTTAAATGTTTAATTTTTATTTGATCTTTTCATAATCCCCCTCCTACAGGCCATGGAGCCTTTGTGGGGATTTGTAGATTGTTATGTAATTATTTTACTGGTATATGGTATATGTAATAAAATTATATTATGCAATTATTATTATTATTATTATGTTTCATACTTCGTTGATTTTTGAATTAAAATCAACTTGGTGAAAGTGATGAAAAACTTGAGAGCCGTGGCTAATTGGAGTAAAGCCAAGATAGCTAGTCTCAGTGAGAGGCAAAGCTGGCATAGCTCCTTTTTCAATATTGTATAAAAATGATATCATTTCATTTGTTGATTGATAGTCTATCATCCATTCTAGGGCAGAAATCATCAATACAAACAGGAGTGGGGCTACTGTCTCTTCCCCCTCCCCTTGCCGCAAAAGTTTAAAGCCTATTGCGTCATTTACCTTTACTGAAAACGAATAATATTACACATATTTTCTTATATATTTACAATATTGAAAAATGAAAATAGAAATTACAGTGAAATAAAATCTTGAATTGCTGAGTTTTTCGGCAATTACCATCATTATGTATCAAATATTTAGTTCGATATTTTTGTTCTTTCCAACGACTTTTCTAGACACATATAGTTTTCACTAAAACCTGAATTACACAATGGGCTTTAGAATTATAGGGTGGGTGAAGGGGGAAGTTTTGCAGTAGCCAAACTCCTGTTTGTGGTGATTTTTGTTCTTTTTAAGTGTGCCTAGAATGTTAAGCTTAATTTTTAATCGTTTTAAGACCTAATTGTTCTAGACCGTTTTAAGGTATTTGATCATTTGTGTTAGCACCGGTTATCTGTATGTTTGCTATGATTGTTTATTTAATTTCTGTTCGTTCTGAGTTTGAATTATTATAGTTTATTTCTGCTGGTCTTAAGTTTAATATGGCTCTTAACTTTTCTTTGCAGAACTTCTTTTTCGGAATTTTTTTTTTAATAAATGCCACAATAATGATGAGTAATAACTGTTCCGAGTACACCTCAAGTTGTTAAAACTAGATATATATTTCAAAAGGTCAGAATGGGCCAAATGGTTGGAATAATTTGCCCGAATTTTTGGAAAAAAAATTCATTAAATGTGTGTGATTTCCCTAGAGATCTTACAGCAGTTTGTCTCCGGTTGTATGATTTTTGAAGAATAGCTAATAGAGTTTCATTCGCTCTCAAGTTCCCTCAAAAAAATTAAACGGAAATAAATCATGTAATTTTTTGTTGGATGGTGTGTTGGCAGGTGGAATCAATCCTTGTCTAGAAGGGATGTTGGGAGCCAGGGGCAGGGCAAGTGTAGATTTTTTTTTATTTTATTTTGATTTTCTTCTTTTTTAAAAATTTTATTCCCATGTTTAAGGGGCTACTCCAATCAAGCATAAGCTTAAGGAGGGTTAATTATACTGTTGTATTGCTTTTTTAGTGTTTTTTTGTCTTTTTGCTTGTTTTATTGGAATAAATTCCGTTATTCAATCGAAAAAAAATTGTTCAACTACTTGTATAAGGCGTCGGTTGAAAATACTTACAGGTTTATTTTTATCACGGCATAAAAATACTGTTTTGAAAATAGAGTTCTGAATTGTTAACCCACTAGGCTGGATGCTGAAACCTGCTCTTGAAGTCGTACTTATTTCAAATGAAGAGCCAGAATTATGGGCTAGTGAGTAATTATGAAAATTGGCCTTTGTTTTTATTGAAATTACCAGAATTTATGTTTTTTATTACCAGAAATTACCATTCCTATTGAAATTATGAAAATTACCAGAAGGGCCAAAATACTAACTGACAAATATAAAAACTGACGCGTGAAAATGATCTAAAGAAAACTTCAGGAATTACCTATAGATTTCTAACTGATGATTTTCGTGAGGATTTTTTTTTGTCAAAACTTACTTAGAAGTTTGTTTTCTTTTCTCTGTTATAGACCTGAGAAATGAGAACAGTTGGGAATGAAGAAACGGAATTGGACGCACAGGTAATTTTTTTTATTATTGTGTAAAAAATCCTTCTCTTTCTTTTTGTGTATCTAATATTGTAGATGTGCTAGCATTGGTCCCAACCAAACTTACTAATTACTTTCACCTGGAAACTTGTAGATAGAATTATTAATTCAACTTCTTTCAGCTATTAGTTTTCTAGACATAAATAATTCATTGCAGACTAGTCTTTTAAGAACGATTACCAAAGAATTATTCTTTTAGTAATCGTTCGATTATTAGCCAAACATCGTGTGGCCAAGTTTTGAACATAAAAGATATATTTTATCATGCAAAAACGACTGGGCGGTGTTTCTATGTGATATTTAGTATGTCCTAGTCCTAGCCTTCCTAGCCGAGTGGATTGGAGTGCTGGATTTAGTATCCTGTCAAAGAGGACGACGGTTCAAATCCTGGTGTGCTCAATTATTTGATTTCGGACGGCGGTCAGTTGCGTGACTCTGTAAGCTCAGCCAGAGTCAACCCAGCTTTAAATGGGTGCCTGGAGAAATCTAGGGAAGGTAAACAGGTAGGGTTTGCGAAAACAGAGGATGGTTGGCCCCCCATATCCCCATTGCACTTCCTGGCTGAAGGTGAAATTTAGTGTGTATTCTGCCGGTTGGAGGAGCAGTTTTCTCAATTCTGATTTTAAACAGGAAAGAACTGATAAAACGGTATCTGACAAATCAATATTAAATAATCCTCTTGTATGTGCCCTTGTATGGTATATGAGATAAATACAATAAAGTTATTAGTGCTATGGACGAGGATAACATTGCTGCGGTTAATGTAGGAAATGAGGCTAGTATCTGGTTTCGTAATAAATCAGGAGTTAATCAAGGTTGCGTCCTATCCATTTATATGGATCATTTTGATGGTCTGTGTTCTAAGGAGCACAGCAAAGGCAATGAGAGAATATGGAATCAATTGGGGAAATAAAACTCTCCTAGACTTAGATTTTGCTGATGATTTAAGCATCCTTGATGAAAGTGTTAGCAAAATGAGGTTTTGCCAGTTCAGGGTTAGAAAATTAATGTTAAGGAGACTTAATCGCTAAAACTAGTAATAAGTGAAGGACAAGAGGTGATGATGGGTAACGAGAAGATTGATCAGGTGGACAGCTTCACTTAGCTAGGTAGTATAATTAGTAAAGATGGTCAGGTGGACAGCTTCACTTACCTAGGTAGTATTATTAGTAAAGATGGTCAGGTGGACTGCTTCACTTAGCTAGGTAGTATTATCATAGACTGCACGCTAGCGCTGTCTAAGTAAAGAACAATGTGGGCCCAATGTGTTTGTTTGATTTTTTTTCCCATACCCGGGCGCTTCGTATCAAAGGAGTTGTTGCAGAAACTTGGACGGGGCTCATTCAATTGAAAATTCGAAGGACTAGTATCCTTTTTAATAGTCGGAAGTGATTGGAGGGCAACTAGACCCCCCCCCATGCCCATCATTCCCCAAACACATCCAATCAAAATTTTGAGAGAGCCATTTTGTTCAGCGTTGTCGATTTCCAGATAGAAAATATGTTTTTAGGAGGACACTCCCCCAAAACCCTCAGGGCAAGGGTTTTAAGTTATGCCCTTGGGGCATATAAGGTTTTTATAGAATGTGTTGTTGTAAAAACGTCAAAACAGGCTCATTTGATTTGAAATTCAAAGGGCTAGTGCCCTTTTTAATAGTCTAAAGTGATTGGAGGGCAACTAGGCGCCCCCCCACCCATCATTCCCCCAAACACATCCAATAAAAATTTTGAGAATGCCATTTTGTTCAGCGTAGTTTGATTTCCAGATAGAAAATATGTTTTTGAGGAGGACCCTCCCCCACAACCCTCAGGGCAAGGGTTTTAAGTTATGCCCTGGGAGCATATAAGGTTTTTTATAGAAGGCGTTGTCATATAAACTTCAAAAGGGGCTCATTCGATTGGAAATTCAAAGAGCTAGTGCCATTTTTAATAGTCGAAAGTGATTGGGGGGCAACTAATCCCCCTTCCACTCCCCCCCTCCCACCCCCACGCCTCCCACGCCCAAATGTTGCCTTAAGATTAAATTAAAATGCACTGTGATAATGCTAATTCCCAATAAGGCATCTCAGCAAAATCCCAAGAACGACTTAGGATATTATGTCCAAACTTTCGGGGATGCTTCTGCTCTTAAAATTCAACCAAATCAAAATAGAGTAAGTGAATCCAAGGTGTAAAAGAAAGTAAACAGATTTTTTTTTGCGAAAGTTTCATTTCAGGTCAACTAGAGGAGGTATGAAACTGAATTAAACAGTACTATTTGTGTCCATATTTTTAAAAGGGTGTATGTTGTTAAAAATTGCCGAAAATTTTTCTCCAGTATACAAATAGCAGGGAAAACTATAAAGTCTCAAAAAACGAACAGAAATAACATTTTGATTAACAAATATCAGTATAAGCATATTAAACTGACAATGCTCATTCCATTTGTATTTTTTCAGTAAAGTGCAAATTATGTTCTGGCCTTGGTAAGGCATAGGGGTTTTGACCCCTACTCATGTTAATTTCTGCTCGTTTTGAGTTTGACTCGGTTATTTATTGTAATTTCTGTTTCTTTTGAGTTTCATTTATTTATCGATGCTGATTTATGGTAGTTTTACGTTTGGTAAATTATTTGATTTTATTTTGGCTCATTTTTGGTTTAATGGAGTTCTTTACTTTTCTTTGACAAACTTATTTTGTGAAAAATGTTCTTTTTTTAAATTAATTTCTGTTCGTTTTATATTGACATAGTCTTTTCAGGGAAAAAGAAAATAATAGTTTAAATCGTTTTTTTAAGACTTTATAGTTTGGCCTGCTATTGGTATACAGGAGAAAATTTATCAGCAATTTTTAACACCATGCACCCTTTTAATAATCTGGACACAAATAGTTGTGTTTAATTTAGTTTCATACCTCCTCTAATTGACCTGAAATGGTAAACTTGATACTATTTGCAAAAAAACTGTTTACTTTCTTTGATAGCTTGCATACACTTACGCTATTTTGACTTGGTTAAATTTTAAGAGCAGAAGTAGCCCTGAAAGTTTGAATATAATACCCTCAGTCGTTCTTGGGATACTCCTGAGATGCCTTATTGAGAATTAGCCTTAACACAGTGTATTTTGATTTAATCTTAACTTACAACGTTAGCCCTGGGGACTCTGGGGGGTTTGTCATCCTTAAACACATAATTTTCAGAACTTTCAACTACGTTGAACAAAATGGCTATCTATAAACTTTGATTGAACTTGTTTGAGGAAATGGTGGGTATGAGAGGGGGGTCAATTACTCCACTCACTTTCGACTATTAAATAGGGCCATTTCAATTTCCAAACAAATGAGCAATTTTTACAACAACTTTCTATATAAACCTTAAATGCCCCCTGGGCATAACTTATAACCTCTGAACTGAGGGCTCTTAGGGGGTTATCATCCTAAAAGATATAATTTCCAGAACTTTTGACTACGTTGAACAAAATGCATATCTCTAAAATTTTGATTGGATGTGTTTGGGGGAACAATGAGCGCTAGAGGGGGTTTAGTTGCCCTTCAATCACTTTCGACTATTAAAAGGGCACTAGCCCTTTCAATTTTCAATTGAATGAGCCCTTTTTGAATCTTTTACAACATCGCTTTCTATAAAAACCTTACATGCTCCCAGGGCATAACTTACAACCCTTGTCCTGAGGGTTGTGTGTTTTTTTGGGGGGGGGGGATGGGCTGTCATCCTTAAAGACCTAATTTACAAAAATTTAGACAATTTAAAATGGAACTATGCCCTTTGAATTTCCAATCGAATGAGCCCTTTTTCAAACTTCTTTGACAAATATCCCAATATAAACCTGATATGCTCCCAGGGAATAAATTATAACCATTGCCCTGAAGACTGTGCGGGGGGGGGCTGTCCTGCTCAAAGGGTTAATTTCCTGAACTTTAAACTGCCTGGAACAAAATGGATATCTCAAAATTTTGATTGGATGTGTTTGGGGAAATGGTGGGCGTGGAAAGGCTGTTAGTTACCTTTCAATATTTTTCCACTATTAAAAAGGACACTAGCCATTTCAATTTCCAATCGAAACCAATTTTGAAGTTTCTACGACAACGCGTTCTATAAAAACCTTGTATACCTTCAGGGAATAACGTACGACCCTTGCCTCCTCAAAAAATTTCTATCTTGAGATCAACAGCGCTGAACAAAATAGCTCTCTAAAAATTTCGATTGGATATGTTTGGAGAATGAGTGGGCAAGAGAGGAGGGTTAGTTGCTCTCAAATTACTTTCGATTATGAAAAAGGGCACTAGTCCTTTGAATTTCCAATCGAATGAGCCCTTTTGCAAGTTTTTACGACAAAGATTTCAGTAAAAATTTATGTGTCCCCAGGGCATAATTTATAACCCTGGCCCTGAAGACTGTGGGGGGAGTGTCCTGCTCAAAAGTATATTTCCTGACAGGTATTCCCTGAACTTTATGTGTTTGGGGGAATGATGGGTGAGGGGGGGCTAGGGGTCTTCTAATCACTTTTGATTATTGAAAAGAGCGCTAGCCCTTTGAATTTCCAGTCGAATTAGCCTTTTTTTGAAGTTTCTACGACAACGCGTTCTATAAAAACCTTCTATGCCCCATCTAAAAATTTTGATTGTATGTGTTAGGTGAAATGGTGGGCGTGGAAGGGGTGTTAGTTGCCTTCCAATTACTTTTGACTATAAAAAAGGGCACTAACCATTTCAATTTCTAATCGAATGAACCCTTTTGAAGTTTTTACGATAACGCGTTCTATAAAAACCTTATACGCCCCCAGGGCATAACTTAAAACCCTTGCCCTGAGGGCTGTGAGGAGATTGTCATACTCAAAATCCTAATTTACAGAACTTAAAACTACGTTGAATAAAATGGCTATCTCAAAATTTTTATTGGATGTGTTTGGAGAACAAGTGGGCGTGAGAGGGGGGTTAGTTGTCCTTCAATCACTTTCGACTATTAAAAAGGGCACCAGTCCTTTGAATTTCCAATCGAAAGAGCCTTTTTTGAAGTTTCTGCGACAACGCCTTCTATAAAAACCTTATATGCCCCCAGGGTATAATTTACAACCCTGTGCCCTTAGGATTGGGGGGGGGGGGTGTCCTCCTGAAAAATATATTTTCTATCTAGAAATCAACTACACTGAACAAAATTCCTCTCTCAAAATTTTGATTGGATTGTTTGGGGGATGAAGGGCGCGGGGGGGCTAGTTGCCCTCCAAACACTTTCGACTATTCAAAAGGGCACTAGCCCTTTGAATTTCCAATCAAATGAGCCTTTTTTGAAGTTCCAATGGCAACGTGTCCTATAAAAATGTTATATGCCCCCAGGGCATAACTTAAAACCCTTGCCCTGAGGGTAGTGGGGGAGTTTCCTCCTCAAAAACATATTTTCTATCTAGAAATCAACTACGCTGAACAAAATGGCTATCTCAAAATTTTGATTGGATGTGTTTGGGGAAATAATGGGAGTGCGGGGGGGCTAGTTGCCCACCAATCCCTTTTGACTATGAAAAAGGGCACTAGTCCTTTGAATTTCCAATCGAATGAGCCCTTTTTCAAGTTTCTACGACAAAGATTTCAATAAAAACTTATATGTCCCCAGGGCATAATTTATAACCCTTGCCCTGAAGACTGTGGGGGGAGTGTCTTGCTCAAAGGTATAATTTTCCGAACTTTATGTGTTTGGGGGAATGATGGGCGTGGGGGGGGGGGGGGCTAGTTGCCTTCCAATCACTTTCGACTATTCAAAAGGGCGCTAGCCCTTTGAATTTCCAGTCGAATTAGCCTTTTTTGAAGTTTCTACGACAACGCGTTCTATAAAACCTTATATGCCCCCAGGGCATAAGTTAAAACCCTTGCCCTGAGGGTTGTCGGGGAGTGTCCTTCTCAAAAACATAATTTCTATCTGGAAATCAACTACGCTGAACAAAATGGCTATCTCAAAATTTTGATTGGATGTGTTTGGAGGAATGATGGGTGTAGGAGGGGGGCCAGTTGCCCTCCAATCACTTTTGACTATTAAAAAGGGTACTAGCCCTTCGAATTTCCAATCGAATGAGCCGGTTTTGAAGTTTCTACGACAACGCTTTCTATAAAAAAAACCTCATATTCCCCCAGGGCATAACTTAAAACCCTTGCCCTGAGGGTTGTGGGGGAGTGTCCTCCTCAGAAATACATTTTCTATCTGGAAATTAACTGCGCTGAACAAAATGACTATCTCGAAATTTGATTGGATGTGTTTGGGGGAATTATGGGCAGGGGGGGGGCTAGTTGCCCTCCAAACACTTTCGACAATTAAAAAGGGCCCTAGAACTCTCGATTTCCAATCGAATGAGCCTCTTTTGAAATCTCTACGACGACCCCTTCCCTGTTCTAAAGTAAAAAAATAATATATGGTACATTGTGCCAACATTATTCTTATATGCTTTCAGGGCATAACTTAAAAACCTTGCCCCGAGGGTTGTGGGGGAGTGTCCTCCTCAAAAAGATATTTTCTATGTGGAAATCAACTATGCTGAACAAAATAGCTATCTAGAAATTTTTATTGGATTTGTTTGGGGAATGATGGGCGTAGGGGGGGGGGGGCTAGGTGCCCTCCAATCACTTTCGACTATTCAAAAAGTCACTAGCCCTTTGAATTTCCAATCGAATGAGCCTTTTTTTAAGTTTCAATGACAACGTGTCCTATAAAAACGTTATATGCCCCCAAGGCATAACTTAAAACCCTTGCCCTGAGGGTAGTGGGGGAGTGTCCTCCTCAAAAACATATTTTCTATCTAAAAATCAACTACGCTGAACAAAATGGCTATATCAAAATTTTGATTGGATGTGTTTGGGGAAATTATTGGCGTGGGGGGGGCTAGTTGCCCACCAATCCCTTTTGACTATGAAAAAGGGCACTAGACCTTTGAATATCCAATCGAATCAGCCCTTTTTCAAGTTTTTAAGACAAATATTCCAGGAAAAACTTATATGTCCCCAGGGCATAATTTATAACCCTTGCCCTGAAGACTGTGGGGGAGTATTCTGCTCAAAGGTATAATTTGCCGAACTTTATGTGTTTGGGGGAAAGATGGGCGTGGGGGGGAGGGCTAGTTGCCTTCCAATCACTTTCGACTATTCAAAAGGGCACTAGCCCTTTGAATTTCCAGTCGAATTAGCCTTTTTTGAAGTTTCTAAGACAACGGGTTCTATAAAAACCTTATATGCCCCCAGGGCATAAGTTAAAACCCTTGCCCTTAGGGTTGTCGGGGAGTGTCCTTCTCAAAAACATAATTTCTATCTGGAAATCAACTACGGTGAACAAAATGACTATCTCAAAATTTTGATTGGATGTGTTTGGAGGAATGATGGGTGTAGGAGGGGGGGCTAGTTGCCCTCCAATCACTTTTGACAGCCCTTCAAATTTCCAATTGAATGAGCTGGTTTTGAAATTTCTATGACGACGCTTTCTATAAAAAAAACCTTATAGTCCCCCAGGGCATAATTTGAAACCCTTGCGCTGAGGGTTGTGGGGGAGTGTTCTCCTCAGAAACACATTCTCTATCTGGAAATTAAGTACGCTAAACAAAATGCCTATTTCGAAATTTTGATTGGATATGTTTGGGGAAATGATGGGCGCGGGGGGCTAGTTGCCCTCCAATCACTTTCGACTATTAAAAAGGGCCCTAGAACTCTCGATTTCTAATCGAGTGAGCCTCTTTTGAAGTCTCTACGACGACCCCTTCCATATGAAGCACCCTGTTCTAAAGTAAAAAAATAATTTATGGTACATTGTGCCAACATTGTTCTTATATGCTTTCAGGGCATAACTTAAAAACCTTGCCCCGAGGGTTGTGGGGGAGTGTCCTCCTCAAAAAGATATTTTCTATCTGGAAATCGACTATGCTGAACAAAATAGCTATCTAGAAATTTTTATTAGATGTGTTTGGGGAATGATGGGCGTAGGGGGGGCTAGTTGCCCTCCAATCACTTTTGACTATTCAAAAAGGCACTAGTCCTTTGAATTTCCAATCGAATGAGCCTTTTTTGAAGTTTCATTGACAACGCGTCCTATAAAAACGTTATATGCCCCCAGGGCATAACTTAAAACCCTTGCCCTGAGGGTAGTGGGGGAGTGTCCTCCTCAAAAATATATTTTCTATCTAGAAATCAACTACGCTGAACAAAATGGCTATCTCAAAATTTTGAGTGGTTGTGTTTGGGGAAATAATGGGCGTGGGGGGGGAGCTAGTTGCCCTCCAATCACTTTTGACTATGAAAAAGGGCACTAGACCTTTGAATTTCCAATTGAATGAGCCCTTTTTCAAGTTTCTAAAACAAATATTCCAATAAAAACTTATATGTCCCCTGGGCATAATTTATAACCCTTGCCCTGAAGACTGTGGGGGAGTATTCTGCTCAAAGGTATAATTTCCTGAACTTTATGTGTTTGGGGGAATGATGGGCGTGGGGGGGGAGGGCTAGTTGCCTTCCAATCACTTTCGACTATTCAAAAGAGCACTAGTCCTTTGAACTTCACGTCGAATTAGCCTTTTTTGAAGTTTTTAAGACAACGCTTTCTATAAAAACCTTATGTGCCCCCAGGGCATAAGTTAAAACCCTTGCCCTTAGGGTTGTCGGGGAGTGTCCTTCTCAAAAACATAATTTCTATCTGGAAATCAACTACGCTGAACAAAATGGCTATCTCAAAATTTTGATTGGATGTGTTTGGGGGAATGATGGGTGTAGGAGGGGGGGCTAGTTGCCCTCCAATCACTTTTGACTATTAAAAAGGGTACTAGCCCTTCGAATTTCAAATCGAATGAGCTGGTTTTGAAGTTTTTACGACAACGCCTTCTATAAAAAACCTCATAGTCCCCCAGGGTATAACTTAAAACCCTTGCCCTGAGGGTTGTGGGGGAGTGTCCTCAAAAACAAATTCTGTATCTGGAAATTAACTACGCTGAACAAAATGCCTCTTTCGAAATTTGATTGGATGTGTTTGGGGAAATGATGGGCGGGGGGGGGGGGGCTAGCTGCCCCCCAATCACTTTCGACTATTAAAAAAGGCCCGAGAACTCTCGATTTCTAATCGAGTAAGCCTCTTTTGAAGTCTCTACGACGACCCCTTCCGTATGAAGCGCCCTGTTCTAAAGTAAAAAAATAATATATGGTACATTGTGCCAACATTGTTCTTACATGCTTTCAGGGCATAACTTAAAAACCTTGCCCCGAGGGTTGTGGGGGATTGTCCTCCTCAAAAAGATATTTACTATCTGGAAATCGACTACGCTGAACAAAATAGCTATCTTGAAATTTGATTGGATGTGTTTGGGGGAATGATGGGCGCGGGGGGGGGGAGCTAGTTGCCCCCCAATCACTTTCGACTATTAAAAAGGGCCCTAGAACTCTCGATTTCCAATCGAGTGAGCCTCTTTTGAAGTCTCTACGACGACCCCTTCCGTATGAAGTACCCTGTTCTAAAGTAAAAAAATAATTTATGGTACATAGTGCCAACATTATTCTTACATGCTTTCAGGGCACAACTTAAAAATATTGCCCCGAGGGTTTTGAGGGAGTGTCCTCCTCAAAAAGATATTTTCTATGTGGAAATCAACTACGCTGAACAAAATGGCTATCTAGAAATTTTGATTGGATGTGTTTGGGGGAATGATGGGAGGGGAGAGGGGGGGGGGGGGCTAGTTGCCCTCCAATCACTTTTGACTATTAAAAAGGGCACTAGCCACCCCAATTTTCAATCGAATGAGCCCTTTTCGAAGTTTTTGCGACAACTCCTTCGATACGAACTGCCATTCGAAGAAAAAAAACACATTGTGGCCACATCGTTCTTTACTTAGGCAGCGCTAGCGCGCTGCCTATGATAGTTACGACCCTTTCCCCCTCTTTTCTCAGGTACTGTTTGTACAATAGGCATATGGCTCCATTTATTGTTATGGCCTTTTCCTTTTTTTCTAGGTCCTCTTTGTACAAGGCATGTGCTTCCATTTATTACTGTGGCCTTTTTTCCTTCTTTACTCAATACTCTTTGCAAAATAAACATATATTCCCATTTATAGCTATGGCCCTTTCCCACTTCTTTTCTAGGTGCTCATTGTACATTAGGAATATGCCTCCATTTATTGCTGTGGTCTTTCCCCTTTCTTTTCTTGGTGCTCTTTGCCCAATTGACATGTGCCTCCATTCTTTATTTTGGGCTTTTCTCCTACTATTCTTAGTATTCTGCGAAAGAAGCAGATTTTTCTATTCATAATTGTGGCCCGTTCTCCTTTTCTAGGCATTCTCTTTATAATAGGCTTTTGCCTCTATTCATTGTTAGGATCTTTTCCTCTTCTTTTGTGGGTGCTCTTTGCACAATTGACCTGTGCCTCCATTCTTTATTTCTGGCTTTTCTCTTTCTATTCTCAGTACTCTGCCAAAGAAGGAGATTTTTTTATGTATAATTATGGCTGATCTTTTTTTAAGCATTAGTTTTGAAATAGGCTTATGCCTCCATTATCTGTAAATATCTTTCCTCCTTCATTTCTTGATCCTGATCTGGACGAGTATCCTTACCGGCGACCTATGGATCGGGTGTTTATCCTTCCATTCTCTCCGCTCTGAAAAATGCACGGATTTTTCTATGAATAATTATGACCGATTTTCAATTTCTAAGTAGCATTTCTGAAGAATTTTTCTTCCTTCATTATCTTTAATTATTTTTCCCTCTTCTTTTCTTGGTGATCATTGGACCGTTTACCTGTGCCTCCATTCTTTATTTCTGGCTTTTCTCTTTCTATTCTTAGTGCTCTGCCACCCAATAAGCAGATTTTTCTATTCATAATATGGCCGTTTCTCCTTTTCTAAGTAGTCTTTTAGCAATAGGCTTATGCCTCCATTTATTGTTTTGATCTCTTCCCCTTCTTTCTGGGTGCTCTTTGCACAATTGATCTTTGCCTCTATTGTTTATTTCTGGCTTTTCTCTGTCTATTCTCAGCAATCTGCCAAATGCGCAGATTTTTTTATTAATATTTTTGACCGTTTTTCCTTTTGTAAGTAGTCTTTTTGAAGTATGTTTCTGCCTCCATTTATTGTTTAGATTTATCTCCTTTCATTTCCGGGTTGATCTTTTCACAATTTACCTGTGCTTCCATTCTATATTTCTGGTTTTCTCTTTCTATTCTTAGTACTCTGCCAAATAAGCAGATTTTTCTATTCATAATATGGCCGTTTCTCTTTTTCTAATTAGCCGTTTTGCAATATGCTTATGCCTCAAATTATTTTTATGATCTTTTACCCTGCTTTTCTGAGTCCTCTTTGCACAATTGATCCTTGCATCCATTCTTTATTTCTGGCTTTTCTCTTTGTATTCTTAGTACTCTGCCAAATAAGCAGATTATTTTATTCATAATTATGGCCGTTCCTTTTCAGTTAGTATTTTTGAAATAGGCTTGTGTCTCCATTTTTTGTATTGATCTCTTCCCCTTCTTTTCTGGGTGCTTTTCACACAATTTACCTGTGTCTCTATTCTTTGTTTCTGGTTTTCTCTTTCTATTCTTAATGCTCTGACACCCAATACGCAGATTTTTCTATTCATAATTATGGCTGTTTCTTCTTTTGTAAGTAGTCGTTTTTCAAAAGGCTAATACCTCCATTTATTTTTTTTATATCCTCCCCTTCTTTTCTGGGTGCTGTTTGCACAATTGACCCGTGCCTGCATTCTTTATTTCTGGCTTTTCTCTTTCTATTCTTAGTACTCTGCCAAATAAGCAGATTTTTCTATTCATAATTATGGCCGATCCTTTTCTAAGTAGTCTTTTTGCAATAGGCTTATGTCTTCATTTATTGTTATGATCTTTTCCCATTCTTTTCTGGGTGCTCTTTGCACAATTGACCTTTGCCTCCGTCATATATTTCTTTCTTTTCTCTCTTCATTCTCACTACTGTTCAACATGATCGGACGTTTTTATTCATAATTATGGCCGTTTTTCCATTTCTAGTTAGTATTTTTGAAGTATGCTTCTGCCTTCATTTTTTGTATAGATTTCTTCCCTTTCATTTCTGGGTTGCTAATTTCACAATTGACCTGTGCCTCCATTCTTTATTTCTGGCTTTTCTCTTTCTATTCTTAGTACTCTGCAAAATAAACAGATGTCTCCAATCATAATTATGGGCTTCTCTCCTTCTTTTCTAGGTACTCTTTGTACTATGGGCATATGCCGACATTCATTATTGTGGCCTTTTCTCCGTCTTTTTTCTATATCCTTGCAAAATAAACACGTGGTTACATTTATAGTAATGGAAACACGTTCCACTTCTTTTATAGTCACTCTTTGAACAATAGACGTATGCCTCTATTTATTGTTATAACATTTTCCCTTTCTTTTCTGAGTACTCTTTTGACAATCGACATGTGTCTCCATTTATTATTGTGGCCTTTTCTTATTCTTTTATCAATACTCTTTGCAAAATAAACATGTGTTTCAATTTATAGCTATGGAAACACTTTCCACTTCTTTTCTTGGCCCTCTTTGAACAATAGGCATATGCCTTTATTTTTTGTCATGGCCTTTTCCTTGTCTATTTGGAGTACTCTTTTGACAATTGAGATATGTCTTTATTTATTATTGTGGCCTTCACTCCTTCTTTTATCAATACTATTTGCAAAATAAACACGTGTTTCTATTTATAGTCATGGAAACACTTTCCACTTCTTTTCTAGGTACTCTTTGAAAAATAGGCATATGCCTCTATTTATTGTTATGGCCTTTTCCCTTTCTTTTCTAGTTACTCTCTTGACAATTGACATGGGTCTCCATCCATTATTGTGGTCTTTTCTCCTCCGTCTTTTTTCAATTCTCCCTGCCAAATAAACACGTGTTTCTATTTATAGTCATGGAAACACGTTCCACTTCTTTTCTAGGTACCCTTTGAACAATAGGCATATACCTCTATTTATTTTTATGGCCTTTTCCCTTTCTTTTCTAGGTACTCTTTGCACAATAGATATATGTCTTCAGCGATTGCAAGATATTGGAACGGTAGATGTACGAGGGACAGTTGAAAAGCTTCGAGCACAAAGAGCCTACTCAATACAAATGCCCGATCAATATGTATTCTGCCATTTGGCTATTATTGAAGCTGCCCTGTCGTTGGGTCTACTAAACCCTGAAATGATTGATTTAACTGGTTTTGATTCTGAACCAGATGACGAGTAATTTGGTTCTTTGTTGGTATGGTATGCTATTATTGGGTTGGTAGGGTATACTTGCTTTCAGGGGGGACAAACTTCCTTTAATATTCTATAAATGTGCAGTGGTGGCTCTTGCCTCTTTTGTGCCCAAGGCAAAATCTTGGTTAGCCTCCTTGCCCTGTCTCCCAAAGACTCCAATGCCAAATTAAAAAAAAAATCATTTATTAACAAAATTCCAATACAAACTATAGAAAAAAAACATTAAAATTCATTAAATTCTTTCTACTTACTTTTATTTTTCAAAAAAAAAAAATTTTGGATTGCTGCCAATTTTGCCAACAGCGCTCTTTACTTTATTTTAATAAAATAGATTACAAAATGATTACCGCATAACCGTTATAATAATTTAATTTCAAACCTTCATACAAATACACTGTAAATGCTATAAAACGAAAGAAAAAAAGAACGAAAGAATCACACAAAAATACAAAACAAAATCAAACTGCAATAACTATGAAAGAGAGAAAAACAAACGAAATCAAAATCACGATTCTACTGAACAAGACTAGCCAATGGAAAGTCATGGAGTGTTCTGTAACATGGACTGCTCGTTATATTATTTATTTAAAATATCTGTGGCTGGGGCAAGTGCTCTCTATGCTTCCCCCCCTTAAAACTACCTCTGAATATATATGGTTAAGCTTTATGAATGCACTTTCGGATGTTTTCAGGATTTGATATTTGAGCTACTTCCTGAATATTTTATTTTATTTAAAATACAAAGAAATTTGTTCCTGAAAGTCATTATTTACTCTAATTTGTTTCCTGAGAAATTTTTAAAGAAATCATGGCTGCTTGCCAAGCCTTGTTTTAAGTGTTCACATTTAGAAGAGTGTCATCACAAAAAAGAAGGAAAACTAAAACAAATAAATACGCTTTTTATTTCCTAAAAGTAAAAAAGAAGCAGCATATGTATGAAACTTCTTTTTGAACAAATAATCTTCGTCATCATATCATCATCATGGGTTTGTCCTATTACCATCTTCGAACCTATTATCATTTTGAATATTTTATATTATTATTATCATAATATGTAATTATCATTTCGATTTTCGTATGTTTTTCATCAGCGAATAAAGAGAATTACTTCACTTCATAAAGCATTACTTCACTTAATAAATAAATAGTTATGAGCAGTACCCAGCCCTCGGTAGGATTGAGGAATAATGTAAAAACGCCATGAAAAACTATTCAGGCCTTTTTGCACTCAGATATTATTCATTAAGGAAAATGAGAAAATCGATCTGCTTAAGCCCAGTACAGGCCAATGGGCTTATACTGGGCTAACTTTTTTTACTGGACTATGTGATATTATTTTTTTTCATAACAGCAAATATAAGGGAAGTTGTGTCGTATTTTTAAAACAACAGTAATAGGCATAGAAGCCATGGGCGTTTGATGTAATAAATTGGATGACGGCAAAAATTCTGTGTGATCGTAACGGCTTCTATCATCGCTTATAAATGCAATTCACCATTATTGCGTATCGTAAAAACTTTCTCTGTGTGAACTTGGGGTGGGAGGAGGGGATCGCATGTGCCCCTGAATTTATAAGCATATATTTTTGTTTTTTCATCGGAACAAATCTAAAAAACACAACCCCCCCTCCTTTAGATTTTGAAAAATACCTGTTTTTTGTATGTTCCCTAAAAAAGTTGAGAATCCTCCTTAACCCCCCCCCCCCCAACAGATTTTGGTGAATTGGTGCCCTGTGTGAACATAGAGTTGAAGATGTCAAAAACAAGCGCTACTGAATTCAAAGACAGGAACGAATACAACACCATTATTGTAAATACACTGCCAAATAAAACTATGTCACAGATAACTGTGAACTGGCTGCAAGGCCGAGTGTCAAGAGTCCTTACGTGAGATGGAAGGAAACAAAACAAGGTGGAAGTCACGGGAGTTTATATAAATTTATTTAGTGTCGATATTTGTATTTACAATCTGTGTTCTGTATTATATTCGTATGTTTTTATCCTTCTTCTGTTAGGACGTTTATTTTTTATGTTTTTACTTTTCTTTAATAGTGTTTTTTTTTCATTTATTTAAAATAAAATATTAAAAAAATAGAAATTAAAGAAATTGCCTGTCATAAAAAAGACAATATTTTTTTAATAGATGTAGAAATTATCTGTGATGAAAAAAAAGATATTTTTTGGGGATAGTCTCAGAAAATTAATCCTCTTGACAAGATTTTTGGTAACCCCACGAAAGATATAGAATAGTAAATGAGCGTGATTTATTTTGCCCTTTAAATTTTTTTTCTTCTCAGGAATTTCGAGACAGAATGTGAAATGTAAATCTTACAAATGAATTTTAAGAAAAATATAAGAAATTCAAAGAAAACTTATAATAAATCAAAGCCAGTCATGTCTAAACCAGTGGTTTCTAACTGATTTTGGGCCATACCCCAAATCAATGATGGAATGACTTTAGGCATTCCTAAAACCCTGAAGGCCCCCTCATGATATTTAAATTTTATTGTTCAAAATTTTACGTATATTGACGTGAAGGAAGCTTAAAAGGCGATTAGCTTGGTATCTTTTTGGGTTGTCCTCTAGGCATATTTTATGCTAATGCAAAAAATTGTCTGAATGCAACATCTTTTATACAATGCATAACATCATTGCAATACTAGTAGATACCTATCTTATACTCGTGAATCTACACCAAATATGGGCATGGAATCCCCAGGGAGAATGATTGCATAATCGAAGTGGGTCAATGACCTAAATTTCCAAAGGTCGATTTATGAATGATTGCATAATCGAAGTGGGTCAATGACCTCAATTCCCCTTTCGTGAATCAATAATTCCCCTTAGAAACAACAAATTAATTCCCCTTTCATGACAAATCAATCAACCATGATATCATCTGTCAGACATAAAAAAACTTTACCCAGAAACAATTCTCGAGGAATAGACCCTAGACATTAATAAACTTTGCCCCGGAAACAATTCTACTGGTCAAACTCCAAAGATATTAATAAACTTCGCCATGGAAACAATTCTCCAAGAAACATCTTAGCAATGAATAGATTAACGCGGGAAATGGTTTCCCAGTAATTTCAAATGTGACAGCGCAGGGATGCCAAAAATAAAAGGAACACGCTGAAATTACGTTTAGGGGTTATTTGGGCGAAACCGTTTTAGACATTTTAGGGAATTATTTCGGCGAAACAGTTAGAGACATTTTAAAAGATGATTTTACAAGATGTTCTAGAAGAGGATTTGAGAGTGAAACTCTGTGGTCGTTATAATACACAAGTTGTATTTGAACAGTGTTGTGAGGTCCTTTACCCCAACCCCAAAGGGCTTCGGTCCCCATACCCCCACCCCGAAGGAAGCCCCCAGTCCTCAAAGGTTCCTCGGGCTCCCAAAGGGCCCCCGGTGCCCCAAAGGCCCCTGAGCCCCCATTTTTTAATATTTTTTAAGACTTTATTATGTCTTTTCAGAACAAGTTATTTTATTAATCCCCATACCCCAACCCCGAAGGAAGCCCCGGTCCTCAAAGGTTCCCCGGGCTCCCAAAGGGCCCCCGGCGCCCCAAAGGCCCCTGAGCCCCCATTTTTTAATATTTTTTAAGGCTTTATTATATCTTTTCAGAACAAGTTATTTTCTTAATGTCCATCCTAAACCCATTTTACAAGTTGAAGTAGCCATCCTTTTCACACCCAACTTTACTATACTGCTTTTTTGAATGCTCCAACACCAAGCAATATTTTTCAAAGGTATTTCAGAACCAGTTCTTTTCTTAATGTCCCTCCTAAACCTATTTTACAAGTTGAAGTACCCATCTTTTTCACCCACAAATATATTTTACAGATTTTTGAATACCTCAACACCAAGAAATACCTTTCAAAAAGCATTTCAGAGCAACTTCTTTTCTTAATGTCCCTAGTAAACCCATTTTCCAACTTGAAGGATCCATTCATTTCACACACAACTATACTTTACAGCTTTTTGAATGCCCAACACCAAGCAATACTTTTCAAAAGACATTTCAGAGCAAGTTCTTTACGTAATGTTCCTCCTAAACCCTTTTTCCAACTTGAAGCATCCATCCTTTTCACCCACAACTTTACTTTGCAGCTTTTTGGATACCTTGTACCATGAGTGAGATGCGATGTATTTAAAATACCAAAATTCCTTCTTTCTAAAGATGATTCCGATTTCTTATAATTAAGCTAAATCTAGTTGCAAAAATGAAAAGTCCTTAATCAGCAAAGAGAAAAAGTGCAGTCACTTTCGCAGGAAGTTTAAACGGCAAAAAACCGTGTGAACGCCTGAATCATCAAAAAGATTTAAAAGAATTCATTGGACGAAGGGCTCGCATCCTTGGGCCACGTGAGCCAATTGCGAGCCAGTCCTTACAGCGCAGGACGAAATCTTATTATCGCTACAACCTCAACACCAAGAAATACCTTTCAAAAAGCATTTCAGAGCAACTTCTTTTCTTAATGTCCCTTCTAAACCCATTTTATAACTTGAAGCATCCATTCTTTTCACCCACAACTATACTTTACAGCTTTTTTGGATACCTCAACACCAAGAAATACTTTTCAAAAGACATTTCAGAGCAACTTCTTTTCTTAATGTCCCTTCTAAACCCATTTTCCAACTTGAAGCATCCATTCTTTTCACCCACAACTTTACTTTACAGTTTTTTGGATACCTCAACACCAAGAAATACTTTTCAAAAGACATTTCAGAGCAAGTTCCTTTCTTAATGTCCCTTCTAAACCCATTTTCCAACTTGAAGCATCCTTCCTTTTCACCCAGAACTTTACTTTACAGCTTTTTGGATACCTCAAAACCAAGAAATACTTTTCAAAAGACATTTCAGAGCAAGTTCCTTTTTTAATGTCCCTTCTAAACCCATTTTCCAACTTGAAGTACCTATCGTTTTCACCCAGAACTTTACTTTACAGCTTTTGGATACCACAACACCAAGAAATACTTTTCAAAAACATTTCAGAGCAAGTTACTTTCTTAATGTCCCTTCTAAACCCATTTTCCAACTTGAAGCATCCTTCCTTTTCACCCACAACTTTACTTTACAGCTTTTTTGATACCTCAACACCAAGAAATACTTTTCAAAAGACATTACAGAGCAAGTTCATTTCTTAATGTCCCTTCTAAACCCATTTTCCAACTTGAAGCATCCTTCCTTTTCACCCACAACTTTACTTTACAGCTTCTTGGATACCTCAACAACAAGAAATACCTTTCAAAAGGCATTTCAGAGCAAGTTCCTTTCTTAATGTTCCTCCTAAACCCATTTTCCAACTTGAAGTACCAATCCTTTTCACCCACAACTTTACTTTAAAGCTTTTTGAATGCTCCAACGCCAAGCAATACCTTTCAAAAGGCATTTCAGAGCAACTTCTTTTCTTAATGTCACTTCTAAACCCATTTTCTAACTTGAAGTACCCATCCTTTTCACTCACAACTTTACAGCTTTTTGGATACCTCAACCCCAAGAAATACTTTTCAAAAGGCATTTCAGAGCAAGTTCCTTTCTTAATGTCCCTCTTAAACCCATTTTACAAGTTGAAGCATCCATCCTTTTCACCCTCAACTTTACTTTACAGCTTTTTGGATACCTCAACACCTAGAAATACCTTCCAAAAGGCATTTCAGAGCAACATCTTTTCGTAATGTCCCTTCTAAACCCATTTTCCAACTTGAAGTACCCATCCTTTTCACCCACAACTTTACTTTGCAGCTTTTTGGATATCTCAACACCAAGCAATACTTTTCAAAAGGCATTTCAAAGCAAGTTTCTTTCTTAATGTCCCTCCTAAACCAATTTTACATGTTGAAGCATCCCTCCTTTTCGCTCACAACTTTTCTTTACAGCTTTATGGATGTTTAACACCAAGAAATACCATTCAAAAGGCATTTCAGAGCAACTTCTTTTCTTAATGACCCTTCTAAACCCATTTTCCAACTTAAAGTACCCATCCTTTTCACTCACAACTTTACTTTAGAACTTTTTGGATGTTTCAACACCAAGCAATACTTTTCAAAAGGCATTTCAGAGCAAGTTTCTTTCTTAATGTCCCTTCTAAACCCATTTCATAAGTTGAAGCATCCTTTCTTTTCACCCACAACTTTACTTTACAGCTTTTTGGATACCCCAACACCAAGAATTACCTTTCAAAAGGCATTTCAGAGCAACTTCTTTTCTTAATGTTCATTCTAAAGCCATTTTCCAATTTGAAGTACCCATCCTTTTCACCCACAAATTTACTTTACAGCTTTTTCGGATACCTCAACACCAAGAAATACCTTTCAAAAGACATTTCAGAGCAAGTTCCTTTCTTAATGTCCCTTCTAAAATCATTTCACAAGTTGAAGCATCCAACCTTTTCATCCCGAACTATACTTTTCAGCTTTATGGATACTTCAACACCAAGAAATACGTTTCAAAAAGCATTTCAGAGCACCTTCTTTTCTTAATGTTCCTTATAAACCTATTTTCCAACTTGAAGTTCCAATCCTATTCACCCACAACTTTACTTTACAGCTATTTGGATACTCAACACCAAGAAATACCTTTCAAAAAGCATTTCCGAGCAACTTCTTTTGTTAATGTCCCTTCTAAACCCATTTTCCAACTTGAAGCATCCATTCTTTTCACCCACAACTATACTTTACAACTTTTTTGGATACCTCAACACCAAGAAATACTTTTCAAAAGACATTTCAGAGCAAGTTCTTTTCTTAATGTCCCTTCTAAGCCCATTTTCCAATTTGAAGTATCCTTCCTTTTCACCCACAACTTTACTTTACAGCTTTTTGGATACCTCAACACCAAGAAATACCTTTCAAAAGGCATTTCCGAGCAAGTTCCTTTCTTAATGTCCCTTCTAAACCCATTTTCCAACTTGAAGTACCCATCCTTTTCACCCATAACTTTACAGGTTTTGGATACCTCAACACCAAGAAATACTTTTCAAAAGACATTTCAGATCAAGTTCCTTTCTTAATGTCCCTTCTAAACCCATTTTACAAGTTGAAGCATCCTTCCTTTTCGCCCACAACTTTACTTTACAGCTTTTTGGATACCCCAACACCAAGAAATACCTTTCAAAAGGCATTTCAGAGCAACATCTTTTCTTAATGTCCCTTCTAAACCCATTTTCCAACTTGAAGTACCCATCCTTTTCATCCACAATTTTACTTTACAGCTTTTTGGATATCTCAACACCAAGCAATACTTTTCAAAAGGCATTTCAGAGCAAGTTCCTTTCTTAATGTCCCTTCTAAAACCATTTTACAAGTTGAAGCATCCATCCTTTTCACCCACAACTATACTTTTCTGCTTTTTGGATACCTCAACACCAAGAAATACTTTTCAAATGGCATTTCAGAGCAAGTTCCTTTCTTAATGTCCATCCTAGACCCATTTTCCAACTTGAAGTTCCCATCCTTTTCACCCACAACTTTACTTTACAGTTTTTTGGATATCTCAAAACGTAGAAATACCTTTCAAAAGGCATTTCAGAGCAAATTCCTTTCTTAATGTCTCTCCTAAACCCATTTTTCAACTTGAAGTACCCATCTTATTCACCCACAACTTTACTATACAGCTTTTTGGATACCTCAACACCAAGAAATACTTTTCAAAAGACATTTCAGAGCAAGTTCCTTTCTTAATGTCCCTCCTAAACTAATTTTACATGTTGAAGCATCCATCCTTTTCACTCGCAACTTTTCTTTACAGCTTTTTGGATGCCTCAACACCAAGAAATACCATTCAAAAGGCATTTCAGAGCAACTTCTTTTCTTAATGTCCCTTCTAAACCCATTTTACAACTTGAAGTACCCATCCTTTTCACCCACAACTTTACTTTACATCTTTTTGGATACCTCAACACCAAGCAATACTTTTCAAAAGGCATTTCAGAGCAAGTTTCTTTCTTAATGTCCCTTTTAAACCCATTTTACAAGTTGAAGCATCCTTCTTTTTCACCCACAACTTTACTTTACAGCTTTTTGGATACCCCAACACAAAGAAATCCCTATCAAAAGGCATTTCAGAGCAACTTCTCTTCTTAATGTTCCTTCTAAAGCCATTTTACAACTTGAAGTATCCATCCTTTTCACCCACAACTTTACTTTAGAGCTTTTTTGGATACCTCATCACCAAGAAATACCTTTCAAAAGACATTTCAGAGCAAGTTCATTTCATAATGGCCCTTCTAAAATCATATCACAAGTTCAAGTATCGATCTTTTTCATCCACAACTATACTTTTCAGCTTTATGGATACCTCAACACCAGGAAATACCTTTCAAAAAGCATTTCAGAGCAACTTCTTTTCTTAATGTCCATTATAAACCCATTTTCCAACTTGAAGTTCCAATCCTATTCACCCAAAACTTTAGTTTACCGTTTTTTGGATACCTCAACACCAAGAAATACCTTTAAAGGGACCTTTCAGAGCAAGTTCTTTACGTAATGTCCCTCCTAAACCCATTTTCCAACTTGAAGCATCCATCCTTTTCACCCACAACTTTATTTTACAGCTTTTTAGATACCTCAACACCAAGAAATACCTTTCAAAAATCATTTCCGAGCAACTTCTTTTCTTAATATCCCTTCTAAACCCATTTTCCAACTTGAAGCATCCATTCTTTTCACCTACAACTATACTTTACATATTTTTTGGATACCTCAACACCAAGAAATACATTTCAAAAGACATTTCAGAGCAAGTTCCTTTCTTAATGTCCCTTCTAAGCCCATTTTCCAACTTGAAGTATCCTTCCTTTTCACCCACAACTTTACTTTACAGCTTTTTTGGATACCTCAACACCAAGAAATACCTTTCAAAAGGCATTCCCGAGCAAGTTCCTTTCTTAATGTCCCTTCTAAACCCATTTTCCATTTTTAAGTACCCATCCTTTTCACCCACAACTGTACTTTACAGGTTTTGGATACCTCAACACCAAGAAATACTTTTCAAAAGACATTTCAGAGCAAGTTCCTTTCTTAATGTCCCTTCTAAACCCATTTTACAAGTTGAAGCATCTTTCCTTTTCGCCCACAACTTTACTTTACAGCTTTTTGGATACCCCAACACCAAGAAATACCTTTCAAAAGGCATTTCAGAGCAATATCTTTTCTTAATGTCCCCTCTAAACCCATTTTCCAACTTGAAGTTCCCATCCTTTTCACCCACAACTTTACTTTACAATTTTTTGGATACCTCAACACCAAGAAATACTTTTCAAAAGACATTTCAGAGCAAGGTCCTTTCTTAATGTCCCTCCTAAAATTTTACAAGTTGAAGCATCCATCCTTTTCACCCATAACTTTACTTTACAGCTTTTTGGATACATCAACACCAAGAAATACCTTTCAAAAGGCATTTCAGAGCAACATCTTTTCTTAACATCCCTTCTAAACCCATTTTCCAACTTGAAGTACCCATCCTTTTCACCCACAGCTTTACTTTACAGGTTTTGGATACCCCAACACCAAGAAATACTTTTCATTAGACATTTCAGAGCTAGTTCCTTTCTTAATGTCCCTTCTAAACCCATTTTCCAACTTGAACCATCCTTCCGATTCACCCACAACTTTACTTTACAGCTTTTTGGATACCTCAACACCAAGGAATACCTTTCAAAAGGCATTTCAGAGCAAGTTCCTTTCTTAATATCCCTTCTAAACCCATGTTCAAACTTGAAGTACTAATCCTTTTCACCCACAACTTTACTTTACAGCTTTTTGAATGCTCCAACACCAAGCAATACCTTTCAAAAGGCATTTCAGAGCAACTTCTTTTCTTAATGTCACTTCTAAACCCATTTTCCAACTTGAAATACCCATCCTTTTCACCCACAACTTTACTTTACAGTTTCTTTGGATACCTCAACACCAAGAAATACCTTTCAAAAGAGATTTCAGAGCAAGTTCCTTTCTTAATGTCCCTTCTAAAACCATATTACAAGTTGAAGCATCCATTATTTTCACCCACAAGTATACTTTTCAGCTTTATGGGTACCTCAATACCAAGAAATACCTTTCAAAACGCATTTCAGAGCAACATCTTTTCTTAATGTTCCTTATAAACCTATTTTCGAACTTGAAGTTCCAACCCTATTCATCCACAACTTTACTTTACCATTTTTTGGATACCTCAACACCCAGAAATACTTTTCAAGGGACATTTCAGAGCAAGTGCTTTACGTAATGTCCCTCCTAAACCCATTTTCCATCTTGAAGCATCCATCCTTTTCACTCACAACTTTACAGCTTTTTGGATACCTCAACACCAAGAAATACCCTTCAAAAAGCATTTCCGAGCAACTTCCTTTCTTAATGTCCCTTCTAAGCCCATTTTCCAACTTGAAGTATCCTTCCTTTTCACCCACAACTTTACTTTACAGCTTTTTGGATACCTCAACACCAAGGAATACCTTTCAAAAGGCATTTCAGAGTAAGTTCCTTTCTTAATGTCCCTTCTACACCCATTTTCCAACTTGAAGTACCTATCCGTCTCATCCACAACTTTACTTTACAGCTTTTTGGACACCTCGAAACCAAGAAATACCTTTCAAATGATATTTCAGACCCAGATACTGTCTTAATGCTTTTTCGAAGCCCATTTTCCAACTTGAAGCAACCATCCGTTTCACCCACAACTTTTCCATAATGCTACTTGGATCTAACAACACAAAGGAATATCTTTCGAAGGACCATTTCCTAGCAAGTTACTTTCTTAATATCCCTCCTAAACCCATTTTCAAACTTGAAGTACCAATCCTTTTCACCCACAACTTTACTTTACAGCTTTTTGAATGCTCCAACACCAAGCAATACCTTTCAAAGGCAGTTCAGAGCAACTTCTTTTCTTAATTTCACTTCTAAACCCATTTTCCAACTTGAAGTACCCATCCTTTTCACCCACAACTTTACAGCTTTTTGGATACCGCAACACCAAGAAAGACTTTTCAAAATGCATTTCAGAGCAAGATCCTTTCATATTGTCACACCTAAACCATTTTACAATTTGTAGTACCCTTCCTTTTCACCCAAGACTTTACTTTACAGCTTTTTGGATACCACAACACCATGAAATACTTTTCAAAAGACATTTCAGAGCAAGTTCCTTTCTTAATGTCCCTTTTAAACCCATTTTACAACTTGAAGTACCCATCCTTTTCACCCACAACTTTACTTTACAGCTTTTTGGATATCTCAACACCAAGCAATACTTTTCAAATGCATTTCAAAGCAAGTTCCTTTCTTAATGTCCCTCCTAAACCAATCTTACATGTTGAAGCATCCATCCTTTTCACTCACAACTTTTCTTTACAGCTTTTTGGATGCCTCAACACGAAGAAATACCATTCAAAAGGCATTTTAGAGCAACTTCTTTTCTTAATGTCCCTTCTAAACCCATTTTCCAACTTGAAGTACCCATCCTTTTCACCCACAACTTTTCTTTACAACTTTTTGGATACCTCAACACCAAATAATACTTTTCAAAAGGCATTCCAGAGCAAGTTTCTTTCTTAATGTCCCTTCTAAAACCATTTTACAAGTTGAAGCATCCATCCTTTTCACCCACAACTATACTTTTCAGCTTTTTGGATACCTCAACACCAAGAAATACCTTTCAAAAAGCATCTCAGAGCAACTTCTTTTCTTAACATCCCTTCTATACCCATTTTCCAACTTGAAGTTCCCATCCTTTTCACCCACAACTTTACTTTACAGCTTTTTGGATACCTCAACACCAAGAAATACTTTTCAAAAGACATTTCAGAGCAAGTTCTTTACTTAATGTCCCTCCTAAACCCATTTTCCAATTTGAAGCATCAATCCGTTTCACCCACAACTTTACTTTACAGCTTTTTGGATACCTCAACACAAAGAAATACCTTTCAAAAAGCATTTCCGAGCAACTTCTTTTCTTAATGTGTCTTCTAAACCCATTTTCCAATTTGAATCATCCATTCTTTTCACCTACAACTATACTTTACAAATTTTTTGGATACCTTAACACCAAGAAATACTTTTCAAAAGACATTTCAGAGCAAGTTCCTTTCATAATGTCCCTTCTAAGCCCATTTTCCAACTTGAAGTATACTTCCTTTTCACCCACAACTTTACTATACAGCTTTTTGGATACCTCAACACCAAGAAATACCTTTCAAAAGGCATTCCCGAGCAAGTTCCTTTCTTAATGTCCCTTCTAAACCTATTTTCCAACTTGAAGAATCCATCCTTTTCACCCACAACTATACTTTACAACTTTTTGGATACCTCAACACCAAGAAATACTTTTCAAAAGACATTTCAGAGCAAGTTCCTTTCTTAATGTCCCTTCTAAGCCCATTTTCCAACTTGAAGTATCCTTCCTTTTCACCCACAACTTTACTTTACAGCTTTTTTGGATACCTCAACACCAAGAAATACATTTCAAAAGGCATTTCAGAGCAAGTTCCTTTCTTAATGTCCCTTCTAAACCCATTTTCCAACTTGAAGTACCCATCCTTATCACCAACAACTTTACTTTACAGGTTTTGGATACCTCAACACCAAGAAATACTTTTCAAAAGACATTTCAGATCAAGTTCCTTTCTGAATGTCCCTTCTAAACCCATTTTACAAGTTGAAGCATCCTTTTTTTCACCTACAACTTTACTTTACAGCTTTTTGATACCCCAACACCAAGAAATACCTTTCAACAGGCATTTCAGAGCAACATCTTTTCTTAATGTCCCTTCTAAACCCATTTTCCAAATTGAAGTACCCATCCTTTTAATACACAACTTTACTTTACAGCTTTTTGGATATCTCAACACCAAGCAATACTTTTCAAAAGGCATTTCAGAGCAAGTTCCTTTCTTAATGTCCCGTCTAAAACCATTTTACAAGTTGAAGCATCCATCCTTTTCACCCACAACTATACTTTTCAGCTTTTTGGATACCTCAACACCAAGAAATACTTTTCAAAAGGCATTTCAGAGCAAGTTCATTTCTTAATGTCCATCCCAAACCCATTTTCCTACTTGAAGTTCCCATCCTTTTCATCCATAACTTTACTTTACAGTTTTTTGGATATCTCAAAACAAAGAAATACCTTTCAAAAGGCATTTCAGAGCAAGTTCCTTTCTTAATATCCCTTTTAAACCCATTTTCCAACTTGAAGCATCCTTCCTTTTCACCCACAACTTTACTTTACAGCTTTTTGGATACCTCAACATCAAGAAATACCTTTCAAAAGGCATATCAGAGCAAGTTCCTTTCTTAATGTCCCTTCTAAACCCATTTTCCAACTTGAAGTACCAATCCTTTTCACCCACAACTTTACTTTATAGCTTTTTGAATGCTCGAACACCAAGCAATACCTTTCAAAAGGCATTTCAGAGCAACTTCTTTTCTTAATGGCACTTCTAAACCCATTTTCCAACTTGAAGTCCCCATCCTTTTCACTCACAACTTTACAGATTTTTGGATACCTCAACACCAAGAAATACTTTTCAAAAGGCATTTCAGAGCAAGTTCCTTTCTTAATGTCCCTCCTAAACCCATTTTACAAGTTGAAGCATCCATCCTTTTCGTCCACAACTTTACTTTACAGCTTTTTGGATACATCAACACCAAGAAATACCTTTCAAAAGGCATTTCAGAGCAACATCTTTTCTTAACATCCCTTCTAAACCCATTTTCCAACTTGAAGTACCCATCCTTTTCACCCACAGCTTTACTTTACAGCTTTTTGGATATCTCAAAACCAAGCAATACTTTTCAAAAGGCATTTCAAAGCAAGTTCCTTTCTTAATGTCCCTCCTAAACCAATTTTACATGTCGAAGCATCCATCCTTTTCGCTCACAACTTTTCTTTACAGCTTTATAGATGCCTCAACACCAAGAAATACCATTCAAAAGGCATTTCAGAGCATCTTCTTTTCTTAATGCCCCTTCTAAACCCATTTTCCAACTTGAAGTACCCATCCTTTTCACCCACAAATTTACTTTAGAACTTTTTGGATGTTTCAACACCAAGCAATACTTTTCAAAAGGCATTTCAGAGCAAGTTTCTTTCTTAATGTCCCTTCTAAACCCATTTCACAAGTTGAAGCATCCTTTCTTTTCACCCACAACTTTACTTTACAGCTTTTTGGATACCCCAACACCAAGAAATACCTTTCAAAAGGGATTTCAGAGCAACTTCTTTTCTTAATGTTCATTCTAAAGCCATTTTCCAATTTGAAGTACCCATCCTTTTCACCCACAACTTTACTTTACAGCTTCTTCGGATACCTCAACACCAAGAAATACCTTTCAAAAGACATTTCAGAGTAAGTTCCTTTCTTAATGTCCCTTCTAAAACCATTTTACAAGTTGAAGCATCCATCCTTTTCACCCACAACTATACTTTTCAGTTTTTTCGGATACCTCAACACCAGGAAATACCTTTCAAGAAGCATTTCAGAGCAACTTCTTTTCTCAATGTCCCTTCTAAACCCATTTTCCAACTTGAAGTTCCCATCCTTTTCACCCACAACTTTACTTTACAGCTATTTGGATACTCAACACCAAGAAATACTTTTCAAAAGACATTTCAGAGCAAGCTCTTTACGTAATGTCCCTCCTAAACCCATTTTCCAACTTGAAGCATCCATCCTTTTCACCCACAACTTTATTTTACAGCTTTTTGGATATCTCAACAACAAGCAATACTTTTCAAAAGGCATTTCAAAGCAAGTTCCTTTCTTAATGTCCCTCCTAAACCAATTTTATATGTCGAAGCATCCATCCTTTTCGCTCACAACTTTTCTTTACAGCTTTATAGATGCCTCAACACCAAGAAATACCATTCAAAAGGCATTTCAGAGCAACTTCTTTTCTTAATGACCCTTCTAAACCCATTTTCCAACTTAAAGTACCCATCCTTTTCACCCACAACTTTACTTTAGAACTTTTTGGATGTTTCAACACCAAGCAATACTTTTCAAAAGGCATTTCAGAGCAAGTTTCTTTCTTAATGTCCCTTCTAAACCCATTTCATAAGTTGAAGCATCCTTTCTTTTCACCCACAACTTTACTTTACAGCTTTTTGGATACCCCAACACCAAGAATTCCCTTTCAAAAGGCATTTCAGAGCAACTTCTCTTCTTAATGTTCATTCTAAAGCCATTTTCCAACTTGAAGTACCCATCCTTTTCACCCACAACTTTACTTTACAGCTTTTTCGGATACCTCAACACCAAGAAATACCTTTCAAAAGACACTACAGATACCTTTCAAAAGACACTTTACTTTACAGCTATTTGGATACTCAACACCAAGAAATACTTTTCAAAAGATATTTCAGAGCAAGCTCTTTACGTAATGTCCCTCCTAAACCCATTTTCCAACTTGAAGCATCCATCCTTTTCACCCACAACTTTACTTTACAGCTTTCTGGATACCTCAACACCAAGAAATACCTTTCAAAAATCATTTCCGAGCAACTTCTTTTATTAATATGTCTTCTCAAACCATTTTCCAATTTGAAGCATCCATTCTTTTCACCCACAACTATACTTTACAACTTTTTTGGATACCTCAACACCAAGAAATACTTTTCAAAAGACATTTCAGAGCAAGTTCCTTTCTTAATGTCCCTTCTAAGCCCATTTTCCAACTTGAAGTATACTTCCTTTTCACCCACAACTTTACTTTACAGCTTTTTTGGATACCTCAACACCAAGAAATACCTTTCAAAAGGCATTCCCGAGCAAGTTCCTTTGTTAATGTCCCTTCTAAACCCATTTTCCATTTTGAAGTACCCATCCTTTTCACCCACAACTTTACTTTACAGGTTTTGAATACCTCAACACCAAGAAATACTTTTCAAAAGTTATTTCAGAGCAATCTCTTTTCTTAATGTCCCTTCTAAACCCATTTTCCAACTTGAAGTTCCCATCCTTTTCACCCACAACTTTACTTTACAGTTTTTTGGATACCTCAACACCAAGAAATACTTTTCAAAAGACATTTCAGAGCAAGTTCCTTTCTTAATGTCCCTCCTAAAATTTTACAAGTTGAAGCATCCATCCTTTTCACCCATAACTTTACTTTACAGCTTTTTGGATACATCAACACCAAGAAATACCTTTCAAAAGGCATTTCAGAGCAACATCTTTTCTTAACATCCCTTCTAAACCCATTTTCCAACTTGAAGTACCCATCCTTTTCACCCACAGCTTTACTTTACAGGTTTTGGATACCTAAACACCAAGAAATACTTTTCATTAGAAATTTCAGAGCAAGTTCTTTACTTAATGTCACTTCTAAACCCATTTTCCAACTTGATCTATCCTTCCGATTCACCGACAACTTTTCTTTACTGCTTTTTGGATACCTCAAAACCAAGGAATATCTTTCAAAAGGCATTTCAGAGCAAGTTTCTTTCTTAATGTCCCATCTAAACCCATTTTCCAACTTGAAGCACTAATCCTTTTCACCCACAACTTTACTTTACAGCTTTTTGAATGCTCCAACACCAAGCAATACCTTTCAAAAGGCATTTCAGAGCAACTTCTTTTCTTAATGTCACTTCTAAACCCATTTTGCAACTTGAAATACCCATCCTTTTCACCCACAACTTTACTTTACAGCTTCTTCGGATACCTCAACACCAAGAAATACCTTTCAAAAGAGATTTCAGAGCAAGTTCCTTACTTAATGTCCCTTCTAAAACCATTTTACAAGTTGAAGCATCCATTATTTTCACCCACAAGTATACTTTTCAGCTTTTTGGATACCTCAACACCAAGAAATACCTTTCAAAAAGCGTTTCAGAGCAACTTCTTTTCTTAATGTCCCTTCTAAACCCATTTTCCAACTTGATGTTCCATCCTTTTCACCCACAACTTTACTTTAAAGGTTTTGGATACCTCAACACCAAGAAATACTTTTCAAAAGACATTTCAGAGCAAGTTCCTTTCTTAATGTCCCTTCTAAACCAATTTTACAAGTTGAAGCATCCTTCTTTTTCATCCACAACTTTACTTTACAGCTTTTTGGATACCTCAACACCAAGAAATACTTTTCAAAAGACATTTCAGAGCAAGTTCTTTACGTAATGTCCCTCCTAAACCCATTTTCCATCTTGAAGCATCCATCCTTTTCACTCACAACTTTACAGCTTTTTGGATACCTCAACACCAAGAAATACCCTTCAAAAAGCATTTCCGAGCAACTTCTTTTCTTAATGTCCCTTCTAATCCCATTTTCCAACTTGAAGTATCCTTCCTTTTCACCCACAACTTTACTTTACAGCTTTTTGGATACCTCAACACCAAGAAATACCTTTCAAAAGGTATTTCAGAGCAAGTTCCTTTCTTAATGTCCCTTCTAAACCCATTTTCCAACTTGAAGTTCCCATCCTTTTCACCCACAGCTTTACTTTACAGGTTTTGGATACCTCAACACCAAGAAATACTTTTCATTAGAAATTTCAGAGCTAGTTCCTTTCTTAATGTCCCTTCTAAACCCATTTTCCAACTTGAAGCATCCTTCCTTTTCACCGACAACTTTACTTTACGGCTTTTGGATACATCAAAACCAAGAAATATCTTTCAAAAGGCATTTCAGAGCAAGTTCCTTTCTTAATATCCCTTCTAAACCCATGTTCAAACTTGAAGCACTAATCCTTTTCACCCACAACTTTACTTTACAGCTTTTTGAATGCTCCAACACCAAGCAATACCTTTCAAAGGCATTTCAGAGCAACTTCTTTCCTTAATGTCACTTCTAAACCCATTTTACAACTTGAAGTAGCCATCCTTTTCACTCACAACTTTACAGCTTTTTGGATACCTCAACACCAAGAAATAATTTTCAAAAGGCATTTCAGAACAACCTACTTTCGTAATATTCTTACTACGCCCAAATTTCAATTAGAATCATCTTTAATTTCCACCTACCAATTCATTTTCCTTATCAACGAATATACCAAAACCAAACAATACCAATCAAAATGCATTTCAGAACAACTTCATTTCTTAATGTCCCTTCTATACCCATTTTCCAACTTGAAGTAGACATCCTTTTCACCCACAACTTTACTTTACAGCTTTTTGGATATCTCAACACCAAGCAATACTTTTCAAATGCATTTCAGAGCAAGTTCCTTTCTTAATGTCCCTCCTAAACCCATTTTACAAGTTGAAGCATCCATCCTTTTCACCCACAACTTTACTTTACAGCTTTTTGGATACCTCAACACCAAGAAATACTATTCAAAAGGCATTTCAGAGCAACTTCTTTTCTTAATGTCCCTTCTAAACCCATTTTCCAACTTGAAGTACCCATCCTTTTCACCCACAACTTTTCTTTACAACTTCTTGGATACCTCAACACCAAATAATACTTTTCAAAAGACATTTGAGAGCAAGTTCCTTTCTTAATGTCCCTTCTAAAACCATTTTACAAGTTGAAGCATCGATCCTTTTCAGCCAGAACTATACTTTTCAGCTTTTTGGATACCTCAACACCAAGAAATACCTTTCAAAAAGCATTTCAGAGCAACTTCTTTTCTTATCATCCCTTCTAAACCCATTTTCCAACTTGAAGTTCCCTTCCTTTTCACCCACAACTTTACTTTACAGTTTTTTGGATACCTCAACACCAAGAAATACTTTTCAAAAGACATTTCAGAGCAAGTTCTTTACGTAATGTCCCTCCTAAGCCCATTTTCCAACTTGGAGCATCCATCCTTTTCACCCACAACTTTATTTTACAGCTTTTTGGATACCTCAACTCCAAGAAATACCTTTCAAAAAGCATTTCCGAGCAACTTCTTTTCTTAATATCCCTTCTAAACCCATTTTCCAATTTGAAGCATCCATTCTTTTCACCTACAACTATACTTTACAAATTTTTTGGATACCTCAACACCAAGAAATACTTTTCAAAAGACATTTCAGAGCAAGTTCCTTTCTTAATGTCCCTTCTAAGCCCATTTTCCAACTTGAAGTATACTTCCTTTTCACCCACAACTTTACTTTACAGCTTTTTGGATACCTCAACACCAAGAAATACCTTTCAAAAGGCATTCCCGAGCAATTTCCTTTCTTACTGTCCCTTCTTAGCCTATTTTCCAAGTTGAAGCATCCATCCTTTTCACCCACAACTATACTTTATAACTTTTTGGATACCTCAACACCAAGAAATACTTTTCAAAAAACATTTCAGAGCAAGTTCCTTTCATAATGTCCATTCTAAGCCCATTTTCCACTTTGAAATATCCTTCCTTTTCACCCACAACTTTACTTTACAGCTTTTTGGATACCTCAACACCAAGAAATGCCTTTCAAAAGGTATTTCCGAGCAAGTTTCTTTCTTAATGTCCCTCCTAAACCCATTTTCAAACTTGAAGTACCCATCCTTATCACCCACAACTATACTTTACAGCGTTTTGGATACCTCAACACCAAGAAATACCTTTCAACAGGCATTTCAGAGCATGTTCTTTTCTTAATGTCCCTCCTAAACCCATTTTCCAAGTTGAAGCATCCTTTTTTTCACCTACAACTTTACTTTACAGCTTTTTGATACCCCAACACCAAGAAATACCTTTCAACAGGCATTTCAGAGCAACATCTTTTCTTAATGTCCCTTCTAAACCCATTTTCCAAATTGAAGTATCCATCCTTTTCATCAACAACTTTACTTTACAGCTTTTTGGATATCTCAACACCAAGCAATACTTTTCAAAAGGCATTTCAGAGCAAGTTCCTTTCTTAATGTCCCGTCTAAAACCATTTTACAAGTTGAAGCATCCATCCTTTTCACCCACAACTATACTTTTCAGCTTTTGGGATACCTCAACACCAAGAAATACTTTCCCAAAGGCATTTCAGAGCAAGTTTCTTTCTTAATGTCCATCCCAAACCCATTTTCCTACTTGAAGTTCCCATCCTTTTCACCCATAACTTTACTTTACAGTTTTTTGGATATCTCAAAACAAAGAAATACCTTTCAAAAGGCATTTCAGAGCACGTTCCTTTCTTAATGTCTCTCCTAAACCCATTTTTCAACTTGAAGTACCCATCTTATTCAACCACAACTTTACTATACAGCATTTTGGATACCTCAACACCAATAAATACTTTTCAGAAGACATTTCAGAGCAAGTTCCTTTGTTAATGTCCCTTCTTAGCCCATTTTCCAAGTTGATGCATCCATCCTTTTCACCCACAACTTTACTTTACAGCTTTTTGGATACCTCAACAGCAAGCAATACTTTTCAAAAGACAATTCAGAGCAAGTTCCTTTCTTAATGTTCCCTTCTAAACCCACTTTACAACTTGAAGCATCCATCCTTTTCATCCACAACTTTACTTTAGAGCTTTTTGGATACCTAAACACCAAGAAATACCTTTCAAAAGGCATTTCAGAGCAAGTTCCTTTCTTAATGTCCCTTCTAAATCCATTTTCCAACTTGAAGTACCAATCCTTTTCACCCACAACTTTACTTTATAGCTTTTTGAATGCTCCAACACCAAGCAATACCTTTCAAAGGCATTTCAGAGCAATTTCTTTTCTTAATGGCACTTCTAAACCCATTTTCCAACTTGAAGTCCCCATCTTTTTCACTCACAACTTTACTGCTTTTTGGATACCTCAACACCAAGAAATACTTTTCAAAAGGTATTTCAGAGCAAGTTCCTTTCTTAATGTCCCTCCTAAATCCATTTTACAAGTTGATGCATCCATCCTTTTCACCCACAACTTTACTTTACAGCTTTTTGGATACCTCAACACCAAGAAATACCTTTCAAAAGGCATTTCAGAGCAACATCTTTTCTTAGTGTCCCTTTTAAACCCATTTTCCAACTTGAAGTGCCCATCCTTTTCAACCACAACTTTACTTTACAGCTTTTTGGATATCTCAACACCAAGCAATACTTTTCAAAAGGCATTTCAAAGCAAGTTCCTTTCTTAATATCCTTCCTAAATCAATTTTACATGTTGAAGAATCCATCTTTTTCACTCACAACTTTACTTTACAGCTTTTTGGATGCCTTAACACCAAGAAATACCATTCAAAATGCATTTCAAAGCAACTTCTTTTCTTAATGTCCCTTCTAAACTCATTTTCCAACTTGAAGTAATCATCTTTTTCACCCACAACTTTACTTTACAACTTTTTGGATATCTCAACACCAAGCAATACTTTTCAAAAGGGATTTCATAGAAAGTTCCTTTCTTAAAGTCCCTCCTAGACCCATTTTATAAGTTGAAGCATCCATCCTTTTCACCCACAACTTTACTTTACAGCTTTTTGGTTCTTTTGAATGTGCCAATACCATGCAACACTTTTCAAAGACATTTCAGAACAAGTTCTTTTCATAATTTCTATCCTAAACCCATTTTACAAGTTGAAATACCCATCCTTTTCACCTACAACTTTACTTTACAGCTTTTTGAATGCTCCAACATCAAGCAATACTTTTCAAAGACATTTCAGAACAAGCTCTTTTCTTAGTGACCGTCCTAAACCCATTTTACAAATTGAAATACCCATGCTTTTCACCCAAAACTTTACTTTACAGCTTTTTGAATGCTCCAGCACCAAGCAATACTTTTCAAAGGGCATTTCAGAACAAGCTCTTTTCTTAATGTTCTTCCTAAATCCATTTTACAAGTTGAAGTACCCATCCTTTACACCCAACACCAAGCAATACTTTTCAAAAGGCATTTCACAACAAGTTCCTTTCTTAATGTCCCTCCTAAACCCATTTTACAACTTGAAGTACCCAAGTTTTTCACCCAGAACTATACTTCACAGCTTTTTGAATGTCCACAACACCAAGCAATACTTTTCAAAAGGCATTTCAGAACAAGTTATTTTCTTAATGTCATTCCTAAACCCACTTTACAAGTTGAAGTTCCCAGCCTTTTCACCCGCAACTATACTTTACAGCTTTTTGAATGCCACAACATCAAGCGATACTTTTCAAAGACATTTCAGAACAAGTTCTTTTCTTAATGTCCCTCCTAGACCCATTTTACAAGTTGAAGTACCCATCCTCTTCACCAACTACTTTACTTTACAGCTTTTTGAATACCCCAACACATAGCAATACTTTTCAAAAGGCATTTCAGAACAAGTTCCTTTCTTAATGTCCCTCCTAAACCCATTTTACAAGTTCAAGTACCCATCCTTTTTACCAAAACTTTACTTTACAACTTTTTTTCTTAATGACCCTCCTAAACCCATTTTACAAGTTGAAGCATCCAACTTTTTCACCCAGAACTATACTTCACAGCTTTTTGAATTCCCGCAACACCAAGAAATACTTTTCAAAAGGCATTTCAGAAGAAGTTCTTTTCTTATTGTCCCTCCTAAACCCATTTTACAAGTTGAGGTACCCAACCTTTTCACCACAACTTTACTTTACAACTTTAGTGCACGCCACAATATCATGCAAGTTTCCACTTCAGTTCAGATTTTTTTTTTGTACACGCCACAATATCATGCAAGTTTCCACTTCAGTTCAGATTTTTCTCAAAGAGATGGAATATTTAAAATACTGTTCCAAATTTTTCATAGAAGATAGAAAGATAAAGTTATCTTCTGAATTTTATTAAAGAACTTACAGTTCAATTCTAATTTCTCCAAAGAAAATAAAAATCTTCCACTTCAGTTCTTAATTTCAAAAAGACACAAGGAAATTTAAAGTTCTCCAAAGAAAATAAAAATCTTCCACTTCAGTTCTTAATTTCACAAAGACACAAGGAAATTTAAAGTTCTATTTGAAATTTTTCCATAGAAGATGGAAAAAGCTATACCATAGTTGTGAATATTTTCCCGGAAGATAAAAATTTTTACTTCAATTTTAAATTTTCTCAACGAAGTGAAGAAAAGTTCAAGTTCTAGTCATCATGCAAGATTCCACTTCAGTTCAGATTTTTCTCAAAGAGATGAAAAAATTTGAAATATTGTTTCAAATTTTTTATAGAAGATAGAAAATTCAAGAAATTCTCAGAATTTTATCACAGATTATACAGTTCAGTTCTAATTTCGAAAAATAAAATAAAAATCTTTCTCTGAGTTCCTGAGTTTATATGTGGAACGTTGACATTTAAAATCCGTTTCGAAGTTTCTATAAGAAGGGTACACAAGCACAAGTTCTCCTATGAATTCCCTCAGTGCCAAAGACATTCTTTTTTGAACAACTCTATTTTTCCTCATAATACAAAAAGGATAAAAATCCTAGATAAAAAGATAAAAATCTTCCACTACAGTTCTTAATTTCAAAAAGACACAAAGAAATTTAAAGTTCTTCCTGAATTTTCTTAGAGAAAAGAAAAATGTTATAGGTCAATTCTAATTTTTTTTTCAAAGAAAATACAAAATCTCCAACTTTCTAATAAACATTCTAAGCGCTTAACATGCTAACATATCCTAAGATAATAGAAATATAACAAAGTAATGCATAAAATACTTTTATTGAAGTAACAACATGTAGTAACAACATAAAAATACAAAGTCGACCTGGGGGGATTTTCCGGCGAGTATGGTTGGGTTAGGTTAGACTAGATTAAGTTAGGTTAGATTAGGTTAGGTTAAGTCAGTTTAGGTAAGTTAGGTTAGGTTAGGTTAGCTAGTAAACATCTCTCCATGTTTAAGTTAGGTTACGTTAGATTAAGTTAAGCTAGGTTAGGTTAAGTTAGGTTAGGTTAGGTTAGCCTATGTGCGCGTGCGTATCTAGGCTAACCTAACTTAACCTAACCTAGCATAACTTAATCTAGCCTAACCTAACCTAACTTAAACATGGAGAGATGTTTAATAGCTAACCTAACCTAACCATCCTCGCCGGAAAATCCCCCCAGGTCGACTTTGTATTTTTATGTTGTTACTACATGTAGTTACTTCAATAAAAATATTTTATGCATTACTTTATTATATTTCTATTATCTTAGGAAACGTTAGCATGTTAAGCGCTTAGAATGTTTATTAAAAAGTTGGAGATTTTTTATTTTCTATGAAAAAAACTTAGAATTGAACTATAACTATCTTCTATGAAAAATTTAGAACAGTAATTTAAAATTTTTCCATCTCTTTGAGAAAAATCTGAACTTAAGTGGAAAATTTTTATTTTTTCTTGAAAAATAGAATTGATCTGTAACTTATTTCTTTTCATATGGATAGTTAGGAAAAGAACTTGAAATTTTCTTCACATCAATGAGAAAATTAGCTCCTTATCTTCATAGTGAAATATTCACGATCAATGTGTAACTTTTTGTATCTTCTATAAAAAATTTGGAGGAGAATTTTAAATTTATGTCTTTGGGGAAACATCTGAACTGAAATGGAAGCTTTTTATATTATTAGGAAAAATAGAATTGATCAATAACTAATTTCTTTTTCATTGAGAAAATTCAGAAGACAGCTTTAACTTTTCTTCACTTTATTGAGAAATTTCAAATAGAACTTTAAATTTCCTTGTGTCTTTGTGAAATTAAGAACTGAAGTGGAAGATTTTTATTTTCTTTGGAGAAATTAGAATTGAACTGTAAGTTCTTGAATAAAATTCAGAAGATAACTTTAACTTTCTATCTTCTATGAAAAATTTGGAACAGTATTTTAAATTTTTTCATCTCTTTGAGAAAAATTTGAACTGAAGTGGAAACTTGCATGATATTGTGGCGTGTACAAAAAAAAAATCTGAACTGAAGTGGAAACAAAAGTTGTAAAGTAAAGTTGTGGTGAAAAGGATGGGTACCTCAACTTGTAAAATTTGTTTAGGAGGGACATTAAGAAAAGAACTTGTTCTGAAATGCCTTTCGAAAAGTATTGCTTGGTGTTGTGGGTATTCAAAAAGCTGTGAAGTATAGTTCTGGGTGAAAAAGTTGGATACTTAAACTTGTAAATTGGGTTTAGGAGGGACATTAAGAAAAAAAAGTTGTAAAGTAAAGTTTTGGTGAAAAGGATGGGTACTTCAACTTGTAGAATGGGTTTAGGAAGGACATTAAGAAAGGAACTTGTTCTGAAATGTCTTTTAAAAAGTATTGCTAGGTGTTGGGGCATTCAAAAAGCTGTAAAGCAAAGTTGTGGGTGAAAAGGATGGGTACTTCAACTTTTAAAATGACTTTAGGAGGGACATTAAGAAAAGAACTTGTTCTGAAATGTCTTTGAAAAGTATTGCTTGATGTTGTGGCATTCAAAAAGCTATAAAGTATAGTTGCGGATGAAAAGGCTGGGAACTTCAACTTGTAAAATGGGTTTAGGAAGGATATTAAGAAAATATCTTGTTCTGAAATGCCTTTTGAAAAGTATTGCTTGGTGTTTTGGGCATTCAAAAAGGTGTGAAGTATAGTTCTGGGTGAAAAAGTTGGGTACTTCAACTTGTAAAATTGGCTTAGGAGGGACATTAAGAAAAAAAGTTGTAAAGTATAGTTGTGGTGAAAAGGATGAGTACTTCAACTTGTAAAATGGGTTTAGGAGGGACATTAAGAAAGGAACTTGTTGTGAAATGCCTTTTGAAAAGTATTGCATGGGGTTGTCTGTAAAGGATGGGTACTTCAACTTGTAAAATGGGTTTAGGAAGGACATTGAGAAAAGAACTTGTTCTGAAATGCCCTTTGAAAAGTATTGCTTGGTCTTGGAGCATTCAAAAAGCTGTAAAGTAAAGTTTTGGATGAAAAGGATGGGTACTTCAACTTGTAAAATAGGTTTAGGATGGACATTATGAAAAGAATTTGTTCTGAAATGTCTTTGAAAAGTATTGCATGGTATTGGCGCATTCTAAAGAACCAAAAAGCTGTAAAGTAAAGTTGTGGGTGAAAAGGATGGATGCTTCAACTTGTAAAATGGGTCTAGGAGGGACTTTAAGAAAGGAACTTGCTCTGAAATGCCATTTGAATGGTATTTCTTGGTGTTGAGGCATCCAAAAAGCTGTAAAGTAAAGTTGTGGGTGAAAAGGATGGATGCTTCAATATGTAAAATTGGTTTAGGAGGGACATTAAGAAAGGAACTTGCTCTGAAATGCCTTTTGAAAAGTATTGCTTGGTGTTGAGATATCCAAAAAGCTGTAAAGTAAAGTTATGGGTGAAAAGGATGGGTACTTCAAGTTGGAAAATGGGTTTAGAAGGGACATTAAGAAAAGATGTTGCTCTGAAATGCCTTTTGAAAGGTATTTCTTGGTGTTTAGGTATCCAAAAAGCTGTAAAGTTAAGTTGTGGGTGAAAAGGATGGATGCTTCAACTTTTAAAATGGGTTTAGGTGGGACATTAAGAAAGGAACTTGCTCTGAAATGCCTTTTGAAAAGTATTTCTTGGTGTTGAGGTATCCAAAAAGCTGTAAAGGAAAATTGTGAGTGAAAAGGATGAGTACTTCAAGATGGGAAATGGGTTTAGAAGTGACATTAAGAAAAGAAGTTGCTCTGAAATGCCTTTTGAAAGGTATTGCTTGGTGTTGGAGCATTCAAAAAGCTTTAAATTAAAATTCTGGGTGTAAAGGATTGGTACTTCAAGTTGGAAAATGGGTTTAGAAGGGACATTAAGGAAGGAACTTGCTCTGAAATGCCTTTTGAAATGTATTTCTTGGTGTTAAGGTATACAAAAAGCTGTAAAGTAAAGTTGTGGGTGAAAAAGAATGATGCCTCAAGTTGTAAAATGGGTTTAGAAGGGAAATTAAGAAAACAACTTGCTCTGAAATGTCTTTTGAAATGTATTTCTTCGTGTTGAGATATCAAAAAAGCTGTAAAGTAAAGTTGTGGGTCAAAAGTATGGATTCTTCAAGTTGGAAAAATGTGTTTAGAAGAGACTTTAAGAAATGAACTTGCTCTGAAATCTCTTTTGAAAAGTATTTCTTGGTGTTGAGGTATCCGAAAAGCTGTAAAGTATAGTTGTGGGTGAAAAGGATGGGTACTTCAAGTTGGAAAAATGGGTTTAGAAGAGACATTAGGAAAGGAACTTGAAATGAAAAGCCTTTTGAAAGGTATTTATTTGTTTTGAGATATCCAAAAAACTGTAAAGTAAAGTTGTGGGTGAAAAGGATGGGAACTTGAAGTTGGAAAATGGGTTTGGGATGGACATTAAGAAAGGAACTTGCTCTGAAATGCCTTTTGAAAAGTATTTCTTGGTGTTGAGGTATCCAAAAAACTGAAAAGTATAGTTGTGGGTGAAAAGGATGGATGCTTCAACTTGTAAAGTGGTTTTAGAAGGGACATTAAGAAAAGATGTTGCTCTGAAATGCCTTTTGAAAGGTATTTCTTGGTGTTGGGGTATCCAAAATGCTGTAAAGTAAAGTTGTGGTTGAAAAGAAAGGATGCTTCAACTTGTAAAATGGGTTTAGAAGGGACATTAAGAAAGGAACTTGCTCTGAAATGTCTTTTCAAAAGTATTTCTTGGTGTTGAGGTATCAAAAAGCTGTAAAGTAAAGTTCTGGGTGAAAAGGATGGGTACTTCAAGTTGGAAAATGGGTTTAGAAGGGACATTAAAAAAAGGAACTTGTTCTGAAATGCCTTTTGAAAGGTATTTCTTGGTGTTGAGGTATCCAAAAAGCTCTAAAGTAAAGTTGTGGGTGAAAAGGAAGGATACTTCAAGTTGGAAAATGGGCTTAGAAGGGACATTAAGAAAGGAACTTGCTCTAAAATGTCTTTTGACAAGTATTTTTTGGTGTTGAGGTATCCAAAAAAGTTGTAAAGTATAGTTGTGGGTGAAAAGAATGGATGCTTCAAGTTGGAAAATGGCTTTAGAATGGACATTAAGAAATGAACCTTCTCTTAAATAACTTTTGAAAGGTACTTCTTGTTATTGAGTTTTCCAAAACGTTTTAAAATAAAGTTTTGGGTGAAAATGATGGATGCTTCAAGTCGGAAAATGGGGTTATAATGGATGGTAAGATGGGAACTTTCTTTGAAATGTCTTTTGAAAAGTATTTCTTGGTGTTGAGGTATCCAAAAAACTGTAAAGTAAATTTTGGGTGAAAAGAATGTGAATTTCAAGTTGTAAAATGGGTTTAGAAGGGACATTAAGAAAAGAAGTTGCTCTGAAATACTTTTTGAAAGGTATTTCTTGGTGTTGAGGTATCCAAAAAGCTGAAAAGTATAGTTGTGGGTGAAAAGGATGGATGCTTCAACTTGTAAAATGGTTTTAGAAGGGACATTAAGAAAGGAACTTGCTCTGAAATGTCTTTTGAAAGGTATTTCTTGGTGTTGAGGTATCCGAAAAAGCTGTAAAGTAAAGTTGTGGGTGAAAAGGATGGGTACTTCAAGTTGGAAAATGGGTTTAGAATGGACATTAAGAAAAGAAGTTGCTCTGAAATGCCTTTTGAAAGGTATTTCTTGGTGTTGGGTTATCCAAAAAGCTGTAAAGTAAAGTTGTGGATGAAAAGGAAGGATGCTTCAACTTGTAAAATGGGTTTAGAAGGGACATTAAGAAAGTAACTTGCTCTGAAATGTCTTTTGAAAAGTATTTCTTGGTGCTGTGGTATCCAAAAGCTGTAAAGTAAAGTTGTGGGTGAAAAGGATGGGTACTTCAAGTTGAAAAATGGGTTTTGCAGGAACATTAAGGAAAGAAGTTGCTATGAAATGCCATTCTAAATGTATTACTTGCCGGTGATGTATCCAAAAGCCGTAAAGTAAAGTTTAGGGTGAAAAGGAATGATACTTCAATCTTGAAAATGGGCTTAGTAGGGGTATTAAGTAAGAAGCTAGCTCTAAAATGTCTTTTGAAATGTATTTCTTGGTGTTAAGGTATCCAAAAAAGATGTAAAGTATAGTTTTGGGTGAAAAGGATGGATGCTTCAAGTTGGAAAATGGGTTTAGAAGGGACATTAAGAAAAGAAGTTGCTCTGAAATGTCTTTGAAAAGTATTTCTTGGTGTTGAGGTATCCAAAAAAGCTGTAAAGTATAGTTGTGGGTGAAAAGGATGGATGCTTCAAGTGGGAAAACGGGTTTAGGAGGGACATTACGTTAAGAACTTGCTCTGAAATGTCTTTTGAAAAGTATTGCTTGGTGTTGGGAATTCAAAAAGCTGTAAAGTATAGTTGTGTGTGAAAAGAATGAATGCTTCAAGTTGGAAAATGGGTTTAGGAGGGACATTAAGAAAAGAAGTTGCTCTGAAATGCTTTTTGAAAGGTATTTCTTGGTGTTGAGGTATACAAAAAGCTGTAAAGTATATTTGTGGGTGAAAAAGATAGGTACTTCAACCTGTGAAATAGGTTTAGGAGGGACATTAAGAAAAGAACTGGTTCTGAAATGCCTTTGAAAAGTATTGCTTGGTGTTGGAGCATTCAAAAAAGCCGTATAGTAAAGTTGGCTGTGAAAAGGATGGCTACTTCAACTTGTAAAATGGGTTTAGGATGGACATTAAGAAAATAACTTGTTCTGAAAAGATATAATAAAGCCTTAAAAAATATTAAAAAATGGGGGCTCAGGGGTTTTTGGGGCACCGGGGGCCCTTTGGGAGCCCGGGGAACCTTTGAGGACCGGGGCTTCCTTCGGGGTTGGGGTATGGGGATCGGAGCCCTTTGGGGTTGGGGTAGAAGACCTCACAACACTGTTCAAATACAACTTTGTATTATAACGACCTTAGAGTTTCACTCTCAAATCCTCTTCTAGAACATCTTGTAAAATCATCTTTTAAAATGTCTCTAACTGTTTCGCCGAAATAATTCCCTAAAATGTCTAAAACGGTTTCGCTCAAATAACCCCTAAACGTAATTTCAGCGTGTTCCTTTTATTTTTGGCATCCCTGCGCTGTCACATTTGAAATTACTGGGAAACCATTTCCCGCGTTAATCTATTCATTGCTAAGATATTTCTTGGAGAATTGTTTCCATGGCGAAGTTTATTAATATCTTTGGAGTTCGACCAGTAGAATTGTTTCCGGGGCAAAGTTTTTTAATTTCTTGGGTTTATTCCTTGAGAATTGTTTCTGGGCAAAGTTTTTTAATGTCTGACAGATGATGTCATGGTTGATTGATTTCTCAAGAAAGGGGAATTAATTTGTTGTTTCTAAGGAGAATTATTGATTCACGAAAGGGGAATTGAGGTCATTGGCCCACTTCGATTACGCAATCATTCATAAATCGACCTTTGGAAATTTAGGTCATTGACCCACTTCGATTATGCAATCATTCTCCCTGGGGATTCAATGCCCATATTTGGTGTAGGGTCATGAGTATAAGATAGGAATTTACTAATAAAATCATGTATCTTGTTTGCTCTTTAATTGCATTCGAATGTGACGTCAATCACATAATTTTTTTTTCAAAATTGAGGCTCTAAATTATAGTCACTCGAAAGGAGTACGTCTTACCCCTAACCCTCCAAAATATTGCCGGCCCCACCACCCTACCGATGGGACCTGCGCCCTACGCTGGGAATCACGGGTCTAAGCATAATCTGAATATTAAAAAAGAAATTTACAAAAACAAAACATTGTCATCAAATATAAAGGAAATTATAATCTCAACCTCATTTTTAGAATCTCAGTATTTGTCCACTTTTGAATTCATATAGAGCACTTCACATAAAGAAAGAAAAACGAGCAAAAATGGGGTTTTTATAGGCCAAATGAAGATACTGAGAAAAACAAAGCGAATATTTCGAGAGGACAGACGCCTCTCTTCTTCAGCGCGAAACGAAACGATGTATCAATAAAAGCCAAATATTAAAAGAATTAAAACCAACTACCTAATAGCCATAAAATCGAGTTATTCGCCAATATCCGTGATTTACACAAAATCCAAAAAAAACATGAACTGCCATCGACGGATACTAGCGAACAACTGACAAATGAAAGGAATCAATTCATTCACTCGAAAAAAAAACGAACCAGCAATTAAATAAGTTGGAAAACTATGTCATTTGATTTCGGATTTTAATTAAGGCATTTCTTGCAGATACCCTTTGAGACCTAAGGGGTTGTTCACGTGTTTGATTAGATGACTGGGAAAGTGGTTCAAGGTTTATTTCAGGGATTACTAACGTATCGGCTTCTCTTTTGAGAAAACCGAAATGTGACTCGTTTATTCTTAAATCACCGGAATCTCTGTTTAAAGCTAGACCTAAATGTTCATAAGCCCGGTAATCCACTTCGACCCATTGTTTCTTCTTTTAATTCTCCTACAGCAAAAATAGGAAAATTCTTATCAGTGATATTTCGCCCACTAATTCAGGCTCGAAAATCCTATATTAAAAATTCCGCTGATTTTGTTTCCAAGGTAAAGCAAGTTTCGGTTAAACCAAATACAAGAATTGGCAGTTTTGATGCAGATTCAATGTATACCAATTGTGATCCTCAAAAGGCCGAACTGTTTTTGGAGCGAAAACTTAATTCTAACCCATCTATATCAGAAAATTCTACTCTTTCGAATCAGACACTTCTTTCGCTTACAGCCCTTTGTAACAGAACTTCTTTTTACTTCCTTTATAGAGGCATATTTTATAGACAGAAGTATGGGCTCTCCATGGGTGCCCCCCTTTCTCCAATACAGGCTGATATTTTCATAGAAGACCTTGAAGAAAGGGCTATTTTGCAAAGTTCTTGTAAACCAGAATTTTGGGGTTGTTTTAAAGATGACATTTTTTATTTATGGGAGCGTGGTGACGAGTCTCTGGGTTCTTTTCTTCACTTGCTCAACTCCTTGGATCTAAAGCTGAAATTTACTCAGGAATAAGAGATAGAGAGGCGTCTTCCTTTCTTAGATGTTCTGGTGCACCGAAATGATTCATGTTTCGAGTTTAGTGTATATAGAAAACCCACACATAATGACCGTTATTTAAGTTATTCCTCCAATAATTCTCCTGCTGTGAAAAGAGGAGTTGTCACTTCTCTAGTTGACAGAGCATTGAAAGTTTGTTCAACACGTTTCTTGGATTTAGAACTCAACCACCTTAGAGATATTTTATTTGGGAATGGTTATCCAATTAGTATAATAAATTCTTTAATTACAAAACTCATTAAAAGATTATCACATAGTTCCACAGAAAACACAAATCAAAGGGAAAATTCAGTTTATCTTTGCCTCACATACATTAAAGGCATTTCAGACCACATTTCAAAAAATCTAAGGACAAATAACATTTACACTTATTATAGACCCAGTAAAACAATCAGGTCCCAAATTTATCAAGGTAAAGACCCTATCCCGATAGATGAAAATTCCGGTGTCTACAGAATTCCTTGTTCGTGTGGTATTTGGTATATCGGAAGAACTAATCAACGACTAACAGATAGATTAACCCAGCATTCTAGTTCAATTAATAATACACTTAAAAGGCGGAAAAAAACAGAAAATTTTGACTCTGCCCTTGCAGAGCACATTTTTGAAAAACCAGACCATACTATTTTGTTTAATCAAGCTAGTCTTATTTCCCATGATAAAGGTATTGTCCAGCACTACAGAGAAGCTGTTGAAATTTATAAATACCAACATTTAGGTCTAGCTTTAAACAGAGATTCCGGTGATTTAGGAATAAACGAGTCATATTTCGGTTTTCTGAAAAGAGAAGCCGATACGTTAGTAATCCCTGAAATAAACCTTGAACCACCTTCCCAGTCATCTAATCAAACACGAGAACAACCCCTTAGGTCTCAAAGGGTGTCTGCAAGAAATGCCTTAATTAAAAATTGAAATCAAATGACATAGTTTTCCAACTTATTTAATTGCTGGTTCGTTTTGTTTTTTCGAGTGAATGAATTGATTCCTTTCATTTGTCAGTTGTTTGCTAGTATCCGTCGATGGCAGTTCATGTTTTTTTGGATTTTGTGCAAATCACGGATATTGGCGAATAACTCACTTTTATGGTTGTTAGGTTGTTGGTTTTAATTCTTTTAATTTTTGGCTTTTATTGATACATCGTTTCGTTTTGCGCTGAAGAAGAGAGGCGTTTGTCCTCTCGAAATATTCGCTTTGTTTTTAAAGTATCTTCATTTGGCCTATAAAAACCCCATTTTTGCTCGTTTTTCTTTCTTTATGTGATGTCAGGCCAATGTGGTTTAAGAAATTATCTTCCTATAGAGCACTTTCTGATAAATATGTGAATTAATTTCGACACTTTAATTGTAAGAAATATATAATATTTATTATAATATTTAACTGAATATATGTTATGATATCTAATATTTGTCTTTTATTTAATATTCCCTACGTTTTTTCTCTTCTTAGTTTATTTTTTTCTTCAGAAAATTGGTCTAGAGAAATATCATTATTCATAGGTTACATCATAGTGTTACGTTATTATAATTTAGAATATCTAACTATAATTTCTAAATTTTAATGTCAGCGTCGTATCTTATGAAATATTTGGTGTCTTTGTAAAGTTTTCACGTAAATTTTATTTAAAATCGAATTATAAGTAGAAATAAATGGAGACACTTTTAAAAGTATGCATGAAGAAAAAAAATCATTTGCCAGAAGTTCAAAGTAGACACATCACACATGAAAGTTCAGTATGATTGACTATATGATTTTTCAATTTGAATTGTACTCCTCCCCTCCCTCGTTCTCCCTTTAAAATAAAATTATTTTTTATCTGCATTGTTTGGAAAATTGTTTTTAATATTTTCGAAGAATTTGGAAATAGAGTGCCAGTTAAAGAAAAAAATATCAAGTTACAAAAGTTTTGGATTCAATTACTGTATTACAAGTAGACACTACACTTTTTTAAACTTACTATAGAGTTGAATTTTACAATTATTTTTATATTTGTTGCAAGGTTTTATGAATGCATTTTTTATATTGTATTTGTGCACGTTTCTAAAAGGAAAGGTCTAAAAGTCGTCTTCCAAATGCTACAGATTTAGATTTAGGTTTGGATACACCCCTATTCCTATTATGAAATCTTTTCTATGATTATTTTATGTACTTTGGAATAAAATATGAAAACTGACATTTCTCTCTTTTAATTTGATTTTAATTTAATTTTCAATTTAAATAAATTTAATAAATTGAGATAAAATTTAATTAAATTAGATGAATTATTAAATAAATTTAAATATTTTTCTTTTTAAATGTATTGAGCAAATTAGAAGTCATCAGAAATTTTTATCGAAGCTGAAATTTTTCAATGGAGGGTTATTTTAGTGAAATTAATATACCGATCAATTGAGAATCAAAAACAAAACATTCTTTGTACTTTCTTGGAGCTTCCAAGTATTTTCAGAGACGTCAAATGTTAAATCTTGTACATTTTAAATATTTGTAAGGTTTTTTTTTATTACCAGCTTTTAGGGCAATATCACAATTTATTTGCCTTGCCACGTTGAACAGTGAGAATAAATAAGCAAAACTAACAAGTTAAAATCGTCAACACTTTTCGCTCGTAAAAATTAAATATTGGCAATCTGTGAATTCCCAGAGACATCTTGATAGGAAACCTACACTTTGATAGGAAAACTAAACTTTTTTGCATTTTCTTGATGGAAAAAGCTATATTTCCTACACTTCTACACTTTCTGAAAGATTACACATTGATAGGAAGGCTACACTTTCTGCACTTTCTTGATGGTAAGCTTACACCTTGATAGGAAATTCACACTCTCTTGATGGAAAGCTTAAACCTTGATAGGAAAGCCACACTTTTTTGATGGAAAGCTTAAACCTTGATAGGAAAGCTACAATTTCTTGATGGAAAGCTTAAACCTCGATAAGAAAGCTACACTTTCTTGATGGAAAGTTTACACCTTTATAAGAAAGCTACAATTTCTACACTTTCTTGATGGAAAGCTTACACCTTGACATGAAAGCTACACTTTCTACACTTTCTACACTTTCTTGGTGGAAAACTTATACCTTGATATGAAAGCTACACTTTCTACACTTTCTTGATGGAAAGCTTACACTTTGATAAGAAAGCTATACTGTCTACACTTTCTGGATAGAAAACTTACACTTTGACAAGAAAGCTACACTGTCAACACTTTCTTGATGGAAAGGTTATACCTTGACAAGAAAGCTACGCTGTCAACACTTTCTTGATGGAAAGCTTAAACCTTGATAGGAAAGCTACACTTTCTTGGGGGGAATCTTACACCTTGATAGGAAAGCTACACTTTCTACACTTTCTTGATGGAAAGCTTACACCTAGATAGGAAAGCTACTTTTTCTACACTTTCTTGATGGAAATCTTACATCTTATAAAAGCAATACTTTCTATACTTTCTTGATAGAAAGCTTACACCTTGATAGGAAAGCTACACTTTCTTGATGGAAAACTTACGCCTTGATAGGAAAGCTAAACTTTCTTCAGCTACTGTTGCCATATGTTTTTAGCTTATTTTTTGTTGACGTTTCACCTATGTCTTTTTTAGTGCACTCTCTCCAAGACCGTATATGGAGGTCTTAAAAATGTTACTTTTTACTTTTAGTTTAAAAAACAGAAGAATTTCATTTTATAATTTTTTAATACCAGTTCATTAGTAGGTTGGAAGACTACTCTGTATATATTTGTTGCACGCCAGAAAAAAATGAATGAAAAGGAAAAAAAGAAAAAACAACAACGAAGATAATTTTCTTTAAGCTAAAAATGAGGGCGACGCAACAACATATATATACAAACCTCAAGTCCACGCTTATACCCCAATTTCTTTAGTTTTGTTTATAAGAAAACATACCCCAATACTAATGTCCATAGGCTATAGCCTAAAAGAGACTAAGTACAACATTAACAAAACAGTTCAATTGAAATAAGGACGAAGAGGAAAATGCAACAATGTTCAATAGAAAAACTAAAAACAAAACGTTTAAAATATAAAAAAAAACTTTTGTAAGTACTCAAGGGGAAATTCTAGAGAGATTGGTTTTCAATTTAACTTCCAAAATTTTTTTGTTCTTGTATATTATAAGCTTTTGAGCACTTAAGACGGGTTACAATTGGGTCAGGACCTGGCTCGTTAAGTCCTAAAGATATCCGAGTTTTTTAGCATTTCTTATTTAAAGTATCAAATATTTATCTTATCATTGCCCCACCCTCCCCGAAAACAAATTCTCGCGTACGTGCTAGTTGTGAACCACTGCCGAAAAATATTTTTATCTGAGCGAAAGAGGGAGGGAGGAAAAAGATTTTTTGTTTTCGTTTCTACTTTCAAGGACAACATTGGGGATAGTCAGAAATGCATGAAGAGCTTAGACGGCTTTGGGATTGCTGAAATATCTGCTTTATTTTGTTATGCACAGACTGAAAAGTTATCGTCGTGTGTTCTTCTTCTTATTTTTTTAGACGGGTTTTTTATTTGTGTAAAAAATTGTTTATTTTTTTTCGCACAGACAGAAAAACTATTGTTTTGCATTCTTTCTTTTTTTATGCGCGTTTTTGGTTTCTAAAAAATATGCTTTATTTTGTTATTCTCAGACTGAAAATTTTCGTCGTTTCTTCTTCTTCTACTTCTTTTTTAAACGGGTTTTTGGTTGCTGAAACATATGCTTTATTTAGTTATTCATAGACTGAAAAATTATAGTCGTTTGTTGTTATTCTATTTTTTTAAGGGTTTTTTGTTGCTAAAACATCTGCTTTATTTCGTTATGCATAGACTGAAAAATTATCGTCGTTTCTTGTTCTTATTTTTTTATGCGGGTTTTTTGTTGCTAAAAAATCTGCTTTATTTTTATTATTTTTAGACTGAAAAGTTATAGTCATGGTTTCTTCGTCTTCTGGTTATTTTTTTTAAGGGTTTTTGGTTGCTTAAACATATGCTTTATTTAGTTATGCATAGACTGAAAAATTATCGTCGTTTCTTCTTCTTCTTTTATTAGGGTTTTTGGTTGCTAAGAAATATTCTTTATTTTTAATATTTTAAGACTGAAAAGTTTTAGTCGTTGTTTCTTCTTTTTCTGCTTCTTTTTTTTACGGGTTTTTCGTTGCTTAAACATCTGCTTTGTTTCATTATGCATAGACTGAAAATTCATCATCGTGTATTTTTATTCTTTTCGTATGAAGATTTTTGGTTGCTAAAAAATCTGCTTTATTTTTATTATGTTCAGACTGAAAAGTTATCGTCGTGGTTTCTTCTTCTTATCGTTCTTTTTTTGACGGGTTTTTCGTTGATGAAAAATCTGCTTCATTTCATTATTCATATAATGAAAAATCATCATCGTTTCTTCTTCTTCTTTTTTTATGCGGGTTTTTGGTTGCTGAAAAATCTGCTTTATTTTTATTATGTTCAGACTGAAAAGTTATCCTCGTTGTTTCTTCTTCTTCTGCTTCTTTTTTTGACGGGTTTTTGGTTGCTGAAACATCTGCTTTATTTCGTTATGCATAGACTGAAAAATTATCGTCATTTCTTCTTCTTCTTCTTTTTTATGCGGGTTTTCGGCTGCTAAAACTTCTACTTTATTTTGTTTAGTTTCAGTTTGAAAATTTATCGTCGTGGGTGCGTCTTCGTCTGGTTCTTTTTTTTACAGGGCTTTGGTTTCTGTAAAATAAGCTTTATTTCGTTATTCACTTAATGAAAAGTTATAGTCGTTTCTTCTTCTTCTTTTTTTAGACGGGTTTTTGGTTGCTGAAACATCTGCTTTATTTTGTTATGCACAGACTGAACAATTATTGCCGTTTCTTCTTCTTCTTTTTTTACGGGGTTTTTGGTTGCTAAAAAATATACTTTATTTTTATTATGTTCAGTCTGAAAAGTTATCGTCGTGGGTGGGTCTTCGTCGGGTTCTTTTTTTGCATGGTTTTCGGGTTCTTTAAAATATTCTTTATTTCGTTATTAATAGAAATTAAAAAGATCGTCGTTTCTTCTTCTTCTTTTTTACGCGGTGTTTCTGCTTCTGAAAATTCTACTTTATTGTTATTATGTTAATACTGAAAAGTTATTGTCGTGGTTTCTTCAGCTTCGGGTTCTTTTTTTGAACGGGTTTTGGTTTCTTAAAAAAATGTTTTATTTCGTTATGCATAGAATGAATAATTATCGTCGTTTCTTCTTCTTCTTTTTTTATGCAGATTTTCGGCTGCTAAAACATCTATTCTATTTTTAATTTTTTCATACTGAATAGTTTTCGTCGTTGTATCTTCTGTTTCTGCTTCTTTTTTTGCCCGGCCTTTGGGTATTTAAACATAACCTACGTTTAGTTATTCATAGAATTAAAAATTATCGTCGTTTCTTCTTCTTCTTTTTTTATGCGGATTTTCTTCTTCAAAGACAAATGTTATTTTGTTAATATTTTCATAATGAAAAGTTTTCGTCGTGTGTTCTTCGGCTTCTGCTTCTTTTTTTGACGGGCTTTTCGTTTCTTAAAAATATGCTTAATTTAGTTATTCACAGACTGAAAAATGATCATCGTTTCTTCTTCTTCTTTTTTTATGCGGGTTTTCTGTTTCTAAAACTTCTACTTTATTTTTATTATGTTAAGACTGAAAAGTTATTGTCGTGGTTTCTTCTGCTTATGCTTCGTTTTTGACGGGTTTTTTGTTGCTGAAACATCTGCTTTATTTAGTTATGCATAGACTGAAAAATTATCGTCGTTTCTTCTTCTTCTTTTTTTTATGCGGGTTTTTGGTTGCTAAAACATCTGCTTTATTTTTATTATGTTCAGACTGAAAAGTTATCGTCGTTGTTTCTTCTTCTTATGCTTAGTTTTTGACGGGTTTCTTGTTGCTGAAACATCTGCTTTATTTTGTTATGCATGGACTGGAAAATTATCATCGTTTCTTCTTCTTCTTCTTCTTTTTTTTGACGGGGTTTTCGGTTGCTGAAACATATACTTTATTTTTATTAAGTTAATACTGAAAAGTTATCGTCGTTGTTTCTTCTTCTTCTGCTTCTTTTTTTGACGGATTCTCGGTTGCTTAAACATCTGCTTTATTTCGTTATGCATAGACTGAAAAATTATCATCGTTTCTTCTTCTTCTTCTTCTTCTTTTTTTGACGGGGTTTTTGGCTGCTAAAGCATCTACTTTATTTTTATTATGTTCAGACTGAAAAGTTATCGTCGTTGTTGGTTGTTATGCTTCTTTTTTTGCAGGGTTCTTGGTTGCTGAAACATCTGCTTTATTTCGTTATGCATAGACTGAAAAATTATCATCGTTTCTTCTTCTTTTTTTTTACGGGGTTTTCGGCTGCTAAAGCATCTGCTTTATTTTTATTAGGTTAAGACTGAAAAGTTATTGTCGTTGTTTTTTGTCTTATTTTTTTTTTGTAAGTTTCTTCTTTTTATCATAACAAAAGATTTAAAATTTAACAAACAAATATTTTTTATTATTGTAAATATAATAGACTAACAATTATTTTAAGCGTTAAAAGTCCTTAGAAATTTCACGAAATTTGTATTAGCCATTTTGAATCCAATTTTCTCGTCTGAAACCACATCCCAACAAAATAACGTGGCGATTAGTCAATGCCTATATAAAAATGCTTCAAGAAAAAGAAATATTCAAATACTTACAACTTCTGCAATAGTTGGCTTCCTTGAAAAGTGAATAAATATAGTAGATATAATTCTTGCTTTCTGTCGATAGCTATAACATTTATTGACAAAAAGACTCTAATACTACTAATAACAACTCACGGCAGCACCAAGGAGCCTGAGGCCAACACAGTTACGCATGCTCCTCTTCCATCCAAACAAAAAGGCCTCTAATATGCTCAATATGTACCATTATCTTTCTATTATTTCTTATTATTTTTTATCTTATAATTTTTATTATTTCTTTATTGGTCGTTGAACTGATTAAATTTGTGTTTTTGTAAATCATGTTAACTTTTCTACTTCTGTAAACAGGTTTCAAGCATCAGAGTTATTTAAATCTTGCCCTTCTTTCTGTCAGATTTTTGATGTTCATACCGTATATTATTTATTAATATACGTATTTTAATTGTATTTTACTTTAGTTTTACCTGTAGGCAAAATAATGGGCTTTCTTGAGCTCTACAGGCTTTTTTTGGCCTGTCTTTTCCAGATGTTTTTTCCTGCTTCCTTTCCGGACTTTCAGATGATCACATCCAGCTCTTAAGCTCGAAAGACTACTTTTGGTTTAACCCAAAAACCATTCCAGACTGACCGTCTCAAAGATGGAGAGTCCATTAGTGAATTCTTCTAGGGGAATAGCCACCGTTGAGAGCTATTGAGAACCGGTGGTTTAACTAGGAGAAATACAAAATTTGTCTCCTCAGGCTTATTTTCGTGTCTCGATCCAGAGCCTTTACTTGTGATTTTTATACACTTTTTTTTACGAAAACCTTGGAAGGCGAAGAATTTTTCTCTTTGTTCTAATGAAGAAACAAAAGAAGCATTTTTGAAGTATATGGGTTAGGATGTTTTTTTTCCTAATAACGGTACAAAAAAGCAATATTTTTCTTAATCTACCTCCCAATTAGTAAACTCGTATTTACGTCATTGGCTCATTCTGTACCTATTCCAAATAAAAGTATGAGGCTTTAATCTAAAAAAACTAACATTAATTGCTCCCTGGCACCGTTAGCTTAATGGTCCCTGGCATAGCTCTTGAGAATCGGTGGTTTAACAACGAAAAATACAAAATTTGCCTCCCCAGACTTCTTTTCTGGTCTCTCTGTTCTTCTTTCCAGAGCTTTCTGTAGTGATTTCTATTTATTCAACAATAATCAGGTTGATTCAACATTGAATTTTTTTCAACATTGAATAATCAATGTTCGTTACAAATAAACGCAAATTAAAGAAGCGCACGTGATGGATTTTCTTGGACCATTGGATCTTTTTAGCCTTACCGTTCTTCCTTTTGAGAGCTTTATCATCTACGTTTCACTTAGCTATTAAATGACCGGAAAACAAAGAAGCACACTTCTTGGACTTTTTTAGCTACAAAGACCTCTATTTTACGGTCTCGCCATTCTTTGTTTCCAAATTTGTCTAATATAAATAAAGAAATATTCCAAGAAAGAAATTTTAAGCGTATTTTCAAAATGTAAATTAAACCAAAGACGAGAGGACACAAAGTAATATTCCAACTTAAACATAAATCACTGTTAGTGAATAAATGAAACCTAAAATAATGAACAATCACGTCAACCTGTCGCGAATATGAGTAACTAAAATCAGGAGTAGGGCTAACGCCCTTTAAGTCTCCAAAAAGCGAGAGCGTAATTTGTACGTTTTAGGAAAAAAAGTATTTCAAACATTTTTTCGTTCATACAGTAAATGAAACTGGATTTGCTGAGATTTCCAGTATATAATTCCAGGAATAGAATTTCCAATCTACTTTCTTTAGCTCTTTCTATCAGTTTTGATGACAGCCTTGATGCACATAATGTCTTTGATTTAGTTCAATAACTTGAGGGGGATTTTTCCCCTGACGAAAAAAATTCGCTGAAAGTTTCAGGTAAATACCAGTACCCGTTCCTGAGATATTACAGATACAGCTTATTAAAACATAGATGTACATAGGGGGGCGCCCACCCCCCCCCCCCTAACATAGTCTAAAGTATTGTAATTTACTTAGTTAACGCAAATTTGCGTGAATTAAACTTGCTTCTAATGCAAGTTTTTCGGATCAACCTATTTAGCCCCCCCCCCTAGAAAAATCCTGGACCCCCCCCTTGGCTACAACTGCCCAAATTTGCGTGCTATACAGCAAATTTTGGTGCTATAGTCAAAAATTGATTCTAATAGTGATAATTAAAACACTTTCATGCTATTTTAGTACTATTTTGGAAACCCTGAGCACGTGTTACAGTGCTACACATAATAAAATAGTGCTAAAATAGCACTTTCGTGCTGCAGGTAGCAACTCTGGTTGAAAGGGATGTCGATTGGTCTAAAGACACTTCATTTTGCATAGCAGACTGAAGGAGCTCACATTGTGGGCCTTTGTAACTCCAACCACTTCTGTTTTGGCATTAATTTTTCTTTCTCTCCAGAGCTTCCTCTATTATTTACGTTTACATAGCTATTAAATAAGTGGAAAGTTAATAAGCTTACATCAACGGCCGTCGTAGTTATAAAGATTACTTTTTTTGGCCCACTGTTCCTTTTTTCCAGAGCGTTTTCTAGTATTTATTAAATAAACATAATTAAAAAACAAAACAAAATTTTATAACAATTTCCCTTTTGTAGATCCAAAATGAAAGAACTTTCCAGGACTTAATATTACTATTGAATCTACTTTCATTAGCTCTTTACAGTAATTTTTGTTGCTATAGGCCGTCGTTCTTCTTTACTAAGTGGCAGGTACTGTTGCACCCATGATAATTTATCTAATAAATTGTTTATGTATAGGCTAAATCACATACAAAAAAAATGCCTTAGTTTTTTTCATTGGGATCTAGTAGAGAACAAACCAAAGGGAAGTCTAACTTTTTATCGATATTTTTTTCTGTAATCCTCATCATGGCTATACCGCATCTTGACCTTTGTCTTTCTCTGTCGATTTTTGCTTCTGATGTTATATGCAGATACTATAACGTCACTTATGATTGTAATCTATGATTATGACATCACTCATTATGTTGTATATGAAGAAGCAGTTTTTTCTTATCCAAAATTGTACTTTATCTTAAAGTTTATATTTGATTAATGGCAAAATGCACCAGGTATAGCAACTTCCTTTAAAATGAACCCTTAAACAGCTCTCTATGATATTCTAGTGCCCCGCATGCAGAGAAGGAAAAAAAGACACATCAGCGCACCGATTGCGAAGCTGTAATTGTCCTTGTTATTCAAGCCAGGGTGCTGTAAGTTGATTGTATAGGGTTTTTGCGTTGGTGATTGTTTTTTGCGTCCAATGGAGTGCTTTCTTTCGATCAGACATCATTTTGAGGAGTTTTAGGCTAATTATTCGATATTCTTATAAATTAGATTCAAATAATATTTTACTATTAAGACTAATCAAGATAGTAGTTATCATTCCTGAATGATACAAATTGCCTTTTGATGTAGTTCAATATCCTCATCAAAATCTCGTAAATGGTTCATTTTAATGCTGTGTTCACGCCTGGAATATTGCAGGAATTCTCTCGTGTAGACCTGGAAGCACATAGTTTATGTATTACGTTCATACCCCCCCCCCCCACCCCAATTCCCGTGAAAGTTCAACTAACTGCCTTTAACGGCATCTGGGATATCGAAGATGCAGCTTTTTGGCAGTCTAGATACACAAAGTCTCTTTTGATGACATTTAACGTTCCGTAGATGTTCCTACTGAATACAATTAACATATTCCGAGATAGTGCTGTTTAAAGAGATATGCCTAGATGTAAATAGTTTAAAAAGGTCCTGAATATCCCACCTAATTTTATAGGTTACTAATTAATTAATGTTACGTTACGACATTAAAAAATGACTATCGTATCGACATTTTGACTGACGAATTCAGACGATTCGAACTGGATTTATTAGGTGTTTCAGAAACTCATTTCCCAGGGGTAGGAAGTATGAAATTAGGTGATATAGAATTTGTTTACTCAGGTAGGAAGGATGGGTTACATAGACAGGGAGTAGGGCTCATGATGAATAAGGAAGCTGCTAAGTCTTGTTTAGGCTGGGAAGGTGTTAATAATAGAATACTAATTGCTCATTTTATGACTAGAAAGTTCAGGGTATCAGTTATAGTAGTATGCGCCCCTGTAGAACCGACTGATGGAGATACTAGTGACTTAGATGAATTTTACTTACAGTTACAGGAGCAAATAGACAAGGTCCCAGGTAGAAATATGATGTTATTACTGGGAGATTTTAACGCCCAGGTTGGTAGAAATAAGGATAGATGGTTTCCCAGCTTAGGTAAATTTGGTGTAGGAAAAGAAAACAGTAATGGATACAGACTTTTGCAATTTTGTAGGTATAAAAATCTAGTTATAACCAATACGGTGTTTGGTCATAAAATGGCTCATAAGCTAACATGCTATTCACGTGATGGTAAGACAGCAAACCTTATTGATTATGTTATAGTAAACCGAAGACTGGCAGGATCAATACAAGATACTAGGGTATATAGGAGTGCTGTTACTTATGTTAAAAGTAAAGATCACCATCTAGTAGTGTCAAGGGTTAATTTAAAGCTGAAATATCGGAAGGGTAATTACATCCCGGGACGGTATGATGTTAGTAGACTCCAGGATGAGAATTCGAGAGAAACTTTCCAGGAACAGTTGAATACTAATCTCAAGAGTTTAAAATTTGACAATGTGGAAGATGGTTGGAATAATTTTAGAAAAATAATTTGTGAAGTTGCTGAAGGTGTATTAGGGAAGAAAGCTAGAACTGCTGCTAAGAATATTAATGAAAAAGCTTTAAGTTTAATAGAAATGAGAAAGGACTTGTACAAGAATTATCTGAGTGATAGATCGCATGAAAACAAAAGAAATGTAAAGAAAGTGGAGAAAGCATTGAAATATGAACTAAGGAGGTGTGAGGTGGAGGCCATGGATAAAATTGCTGAGGATTTAGAAGATGCAGCTAGACGGCATAATAGTAAAATATTGTACTGGCACGTTAACAAAGTGAGAGGTAGTAGTCAATCCGGACTTGTCCCAGTTAAAGATAGGAAAGTGGTGGCAATTAGGGATTAGGAAAAAGCTAAAGCAAGATGGGCTGAACAATTTGAGAATTTGCTTAACCGAGATAGAGTTGCAGGAAAAAATATATAGGAAAATTAAAAAGCTTGTGATACCTTGGATGTGAAGGAAGATTTGTTTTGTGAGGAGGAATTAGCAACAGTACTAAAAGGATTAAAGAATAATAAGGCTCCAGGTGCTGATAGGGTAGTAAATGAGTTTTTTAAATATGGTGGCTGTGAGGTTAGAAATAAGTTATTGAAGATTATGAATATGATTTTTGAAAAAGGGGAAGTACCTAACGGTTTTAGGAAAACCTTAATTAAGCCACTTTATAAGAAAGGTGATAAAAGTAAGTATGGTAATTATCCAGGCATTAGTCTGGTCTGTGTAGGTAGCAAATTACTTAGTAAATATGATACTTTTTAGACTGAGAGATGCCGTAGACAAAGTTTTAAGAGAAGAGCAGTGCGGTTTTAGAAAAGGTAGAGGATGTGTTGACCAAATTTTCACTCTTAGGTTAATAATTGAGAAGTGCCTTAGTTTTCAAACACCTTTGGTCCTCAGTTTTATAGATTAGGAGCAAGCGTTCGATTCTGTTGATAGAGGAGCTTTAGTAAAGGTTTTATCCTTGTATGGTATACCAGACAAATACATTAAAGTGATTAGTGCTATGTACGAGAATAACACTGCTGCGGTTAAGGTAGGAAATGAGGTTAGCAGCTGGTTTTGTATTAAATCAGGAGTTAAGCAGGGTTGTATCCTATCCCCCTTTATATGGATTATTTTGATGGACTTTGTTTTAAGGAGCACAGGAAAGGTAATGGGAGACAACGGAATCAAATGGGGAGGAAATAATCTCCTTGACTTGGATTATGCTAATGGTTTAAGTATCCTAGATGAAAGTGTGAGCAAAATGAATGAAGTTTTAAAGGTTTTGCGTGTTCAGGGTGCTAGAATTGGTTTGAAAATTAATGTTAGGAAGACTAAGTCACTAAGGCTAGGAATAAGTGAAGATGGAAAGGTGACGTTGGGTAATGTAAAGATTGATCAGGTGGGCAGCTTCACTTACCTTGGTAGTATTATTAGTAAAGATGGTGGGAGCAGTGAAGATGTTAAAAATAGAATAGCCAAGGCTCAGGGTGTTTTTTCAAAGTAAAAAAAAGTCTGGAAGAATAGGAAGATAAGTCTGCAAACCAAGATTAGAATCTTAGAAGCTACAGTGATGACAGTGGTCAAATGTGGCTCTGAAGCATGGACGCTCCGAGAAGCGGATGAAGATTTGCTAGATGTTTTCCAGAGAAATTGCTTAAGGATTGTTTTGGGTACCCGGCTGACTGACCGTATTTCAAACAATAGGCTATACGAAAAATGTGGTTCAATACTGCTTTCTAGGTCTATAATGAAAGAAAGGTTGAGGTGGTTAGGGCATATTGTGCAGATGAAGGATGACAGATTGCCGAAGATTGTTCTTTTCGGCGAACCATCTAGGGTTAAACGGACCACAGGTCGTCACCGAGTGGGGTGGGAGGACGTCATAAAGACAGATTTAAAGGAAATGGGAACTTCGTGGGCGGGTGTAAAAAGGGAGGCTTTGAATAGATTGGGATGGAGGAGGAGCGTGAGTAGCTGTGTTGGCCTCAGGCGGCTTGGTGCTGCCATGAGTTGTTAGTAGTAGTAGTATTAGTAATTAATATAAACTAAGCCACGATTATTCCTAACTTTCTTTAGAGGTGAACACCCCTTTAGGTTCTACTACAAGCCTTGTAGTTAATAAAAATATATTGTTTTATTTCTTGAATAAACTAGCACGGAAAAGGGATACTCATGCTTCTGACGTCAACCTGACTTCAGGTGTGGAGGGGAGGGGGGTTGTAATTTTACTTTAAATGCTTTTTTTTGCTGGAAGTTTCTTCTTTTTCATGGCTGAAGAATACAAATTTGAACAGATTTTCTTCAAATTCTCTTTAAGGTCTGTATTAACCATCTCACTCTTATTTTCACTCTCAATCATTAACGCTAGGGGGGGGGGGGAATTCGATGACAACATAACAAGATTGCCATTTTTATATTCTTCTTTTCGAATCTAGTTTTCTAGAACAATCTTCTTTTCGAAGATTGTTCTTTTCGGCCAACCATCTAGGGCTAAACGGAAAGCAGGTCGTCCCCGTCTTGGGTGGGAGGACGTCATAAAGACAGATTTAAAGGAAATGAGAACTTCGTGGGCGGGTGTAAAAAGGGAGGCTTTGAATAGATTGGGATGGAGGAGGAGCGTGAGTAGCTTTGTTGGCCTCAGGCGGCTTGGTGCTTCGATGAGTTGTTAGTAGTAGTAGTATTAGTAATTAATATAAACTAAGCCACGATTATTCCTAACTTTCTTTAGAGGTGAACACCCCTTTAGGTTCTACTACAAGCCTTGTAGTTAATAAAAATATATTGTTTTATTTCTTGAATAAACTAGCACGGAAAAGGGATACTCATGCTTCTGACGTCAACCTAACTTCAGGTGTGGAGGGGAGGAGGGTTGTAATTTTACTTAAAATGCTTTTTTTGCTGGAAGTTTCTTCTTTTTTCAGGACTGAAGAACACAAATTTGAACAGATTTTCTTCAAATTCTCTTTAAGCTCTGTATTAACCATCTCACTCTTATTTTCACTCTCAATCATTAACGCTAGGGGGGGAGAGAAATTCGATGAAAACATAACAAGATTGCCATTTTTATCTTCGTTTCTGGATTTGACAAATTCGGTTATTATTATAAAAAAAAACAAGAATTTTATTAATAGGAAACGACGTTTTAATCCAAAAAATATGGAAAAAATTTAAATTCAAGACCCCCCCCCCTTCTCCCTCTTTATCTTGAAAAAAGGGGTATTTCAGGACGTACGATTTTGGATATCGCCAAATCTAACTCTGATTTTTCATCCCCCTCTGACAAGGATTAGGGTGGATAGGGAGCACTAAGTGATGTAATTTTCTGATTCTGACGTCATTTTCAGTCTCCCCGATTTTGAATTAATAGGTAACGACCTTGCAATCCAGAAAAACTCAAGAAATCTAAATGCGAGATTTCCCCCTTAATTCCCTGAAAAGAAGAGGCATTTCTGCACGGTCGATTTTGGTTCTGTTTTTAAGCGAATTTTTTGAACATTTTCTGTTGCTCAATCGCCAAGGCTTAGCCTTTTTTTCGTAGTTTTACTGGATTATATTGATAAACATCCACCGAATTATTCATCATCAGTTTCTCAGTCTCAATTAAGTTTGATCGGGCCACTGGCAGAAATTTCATGTGCCTAAATACCAAATTTTAGCACCCCATTAGGCTGAGCTTGCAGCCGAACACAATGAAAAGTTTTGAAAAACAACAGGGAGATCAAGCTCTATATATTGTCTAAGGTAAAAACCAACAAAGAGAAAAATCTAAAAAAAACAAACAAACGAGACTGTGGCCAGTGGAGAGAAAAGAAAAGACAAATGCAAAACAACGCGAATATTTCGCCTGTATCCAAACAAGGCGTCTTCAGAACAGAAGAAACACAAGAAGAACAGGATAAAAAAAACCAAGATAAAACTAAAAAGAAATAAAACTACCACCAAAAAAAATTAAATAAAAAAATGTACAATTGGCGCAAACTGATCCACGTAGGGGAAAAATGCTATTATAGAGTTACTTCAGTGCACCAGATTAACTGAGGAAAAATAAAAAAAAACTGTAAATTACTTTAATTTTTCTGTTGCGAAATAATTATTTTGTTAGCTAATACGTTTTGGTCTAGCAGGTAAAATAGTCCCTTGGTGATTATTTAAAATCTTAACTCCCTTATTGACTTTTGATTCACTCTTTAGAAAATTATCATAAATTGGGTAAACTACTATGTCCCTATTTATCGAAAGGTTAGCAAATATATGTTTTTTAATTTCTATGGCTTCCCTCGCCCATTGAGTGTAACCCTTATCATTTGAAATAGCTAAGGCTTCATCAAATTTTACAAAATGATCTGGTTGAAACCAAATATGTTCTGCTAAAGCTGAAACAAAAGTTTCTTAAGGCTTGCTTAATTTTAGGGTTTTTTCTATTTATTTTCGGTGTTCAAGAAATCTTTCAACAAATTGTTGCTGAGTCCTACCAATATAGAACGTACCACAAGAACACAGAATTTTATACACCCCACTTACTAAATTTCCCCGGGTCAAATCCTTACCAGAATTAAAGAAACTACACATTGGCCTCAACGATTGGAAACATGTATCAATACCATACTTTTGTAAAACCCGTGAAAGTTTTTCACCCAAACCAGGTACAAATGGTAATGAAATGAAACTTTTTGATACATCTAAATCTAAAGACTGAGAAACCCCAATAACCCTACTATCATGTTTAACCCGTCTATTTTCAATTATTTTGTCAATGAACTTAATTGGGTAACTATTAAAAAACAAAATATCCCTCAAGTATAACAATTCTGAATCCAGAAATTCCTGGGAACAAATTCTAAACGCTCTATTCACTAGTGAAATTACAACCCCCCCTTTTCACCGACACAGGGTGGCAATAATGAAAATCCAAATACCTATAACTGTGCGTTGGTTTTCTGTAAATCGAGAAAAGTAAATGGAGATCTCTTTTGATTAATAAAATATCCAGAAAAGCTAATTTATTATTATCCTCAAACTCAACTGTAAATTTAATATTATTATCAAAACTATTTAGATGCTTACAAAATAGGTCTAAGGAGTCCAATCCATGTTTCCAAACGCACACCAAATCATCCATGAACCCACCCCAGAAGCAAGGGGAGATTCTAAAACTGTGTATAGCGGAGGTTTCAATGGTATCTGTGAAAAGATTTGCCAATAAAGGAGAAAGAGAAGCCCCCATAGGTAACCCCAAAATTTGTCTATAAAACTCCCCTCTAACACTAAAATAAAAAGAAAATTCATTTGCTAGGGTAATTAGTCTCATAATGACTTCAATATCCAAACTGGCTAAAGTCACATCTTGTATTAAATCAAAGTGTTTTTCTAATTTACTTTTTAAAATGTTCTCGCACCTTTTTAAATCACAATTTGAATACATGGACACAACATCGAAACTGTAAAGAATTGAACTGTCCTCCAACGTGAAATTTTGCAATTTATTAGTTAGATCAGTCGAATTTTTCAAATATGATTTTAGTGCTTCCAAAAGTGGACGCAATTCTACCGACAACCATTTTCCTAATTTCGAAACAGGTGATGGAAAAGTTGACACAATGGGGCAGAGGGGGGCTCCAGTCTTATGAATATTAGGTAGACCATAGATCTTGGGTGCCAAACAACCCCTAGGATAATATTTGTTATAAAATTGTGGGGTAATGTGAAAATTATTTTTCATTGATTCCAATTCCTTTCTCTTTAATTTTACATATTTATCTGTAGGATCAAAATCAAGTTTTTTGTATGTAATAGTGTCAGAAATAATGGCTTTTATTTGATTATTATAGTCTTCAGTGTTCATATTTACAATCGTGTTTCCTTATCGGCTCTGGTGATAGTATGGAATCAATCCTTTTTCAAATCTGAAAGTATTTTAATGTCATTTTTTTGTGAACTGTTTTTACAAATTAAGCTCATATTAAAGTTGTTTACTTTTCTTACGATCTCGGCTCGAAGTTCTTGAGGAGTATCAACTTTATGTATAGAAGCCATAATTCCCGACTCCACCTTTGAAATTATTTTTGAATAGGAGATTGGTGTTGGAAAACAGAACTTAGAACCCTTCGACAAAACTGCCTCCTTGTTGAATATTAAGAGGTTTAGAAGGCAAATTCTTAATTGCTGGACCCAGACAATGAGGATAAAAACATCTGAATCTTGGAACTTCTAAAACAAAATTTTATTAAACTTGTCAACCAAACGAACCTTGGACAAATGAAAATCATGGCGAAAAGATCTAATGGCCATTTCCTTAATTCGCATAAAAATTTCAGATGGAAGGTTATTTCTCAAAAGGGTTTCAACAGAATTTAAGTCCTTAGACAGTTAAAAACGTCTCTGTTTTTGTTCATAAATTACGTGATTTAAAGCCATAATTTGTTTTTTAAATTTGTTTCATTTTCAGTTCCAAAATGGGTACATATTTTAAAAGATTTCGGAATCACTGATTCCTTCTTGCAATTTTTTAAGAAAATTTGTTGATTTAACAAATTTGCATGTTTTTTAACTAAAGACAAATAATAATTGACAGAAGTGGCCAATTGTTGCCCGTACAATTGACGAATGAAAGATCTTAAGCCGAACTGGCCAGCCATGATAAAAACCACAAAGAGAAAAATCTCAATAAAACAAACAAACGAGACTGTGGCCAGTGGAGAGAAAAGAAACAAAAAATGTAAAACAATGCAGATATTTCGCCTGTATCCAAACAAGGCGTCTTCAGCACGAAATACACACAAGTTTCTTGTGTTTCTTGTGTTTTTTTCGTGCTGAAGACGCCGTGTTTGGATACAGGCAAAATGTTCGCATTGTTTTGCATTTGCCTTTTCTTTTCTCTCCACTGGCCATAGTCTTGTTTGTTTGTTTTTTTTAGATTTTTCTCTTTGTTGGTTTTTATCATGGCTGGCCAGTTCGGCTTAAGTTCTTTCAAGGTCTAAGGTATTATTAATCTATATCAAGAGGTGAGTTCTAAAAACCAAAGGATGAACTTTGAAAATAGTTTCTTTTTATACGCCACAACTAACGATTTCAAATCCTTCATCTAAAGATAGAAAAATTTGCTAGTTCGTCCCTGTAGACTTCTCTGGGATGCCAAATGGACACTTTTAGAGCCTTTTGGACATTTTTTCACTCTGAAGGACACCGGGACACTATTGGATCAAAAAAGGCAGCTTTTTGAAATAGAAGACACTTTTTGGACATTTTTCCAAATCAAAAATTAAATGTCTTTATTTTCTTCTTTTTTACTTTTTTTTTATTTGTACTTTACTTTTAAGCTTTGGTAACAGCTTGGGGATTTTTCTTAGATGTTTTTGTGCCCTGCGCAAGCACCATTTATCAACAGAATAGGACCTAATGTCTTAACCAATATGGTATGCTAGAATTATCAAATTCATCTTTTTCTTCTATCTTACGGTTGACGTTTGTCATCAAGTCGGTCAGCTTCAAGGACCTACCTACTACTGGTGGCAAAGCCACCAAGGCCACTGAGAAGGCTGGAAAGAAGAAGTGAATGGCCATTCCCTGCTGGCACATTCCGCTTAAATCCTTGTGGCGTGTAGCCATGTGCATATGCTGGATATTATAAGCCTTCTGAAGCCTATTACTGATTCTAAGTGGGAGCAAAGGGGTAGCTAAGCCAGTAAATTTCCACGGCGGTGGTGAGCATCCAGGCACTGAGGCTTGACTCTCCATTCAAAGGCTGCATAGGAAGTCCGCTAGTGCACCTCAAAGTGGTGAAGGGGTGTAAACATCACCGAGCTCCACGCCGAACATGGTGATGGCCAACGCGCTTTGGGTGACCGAAAGACAGGGGACCTTGTGATGTACCTTATCCCCATGAAACGCTCAATAATGATGACAAATATGATTATTAAAAGTTTGGTTCCCCAGTATTCTGCAATGTGACAAGAATGCCTTCCTCGTCGAAAAGTATGCTACCTACCTTCCTATCAAGAAGACAAGGCCTGATATTGGCCGCTGGAACCTATGCTCGATTAAATGTGTATTGACACAATTTTTTGTAGCTGATGAATATTATCTTTATAACTTTGATAATCTGTGTGTTTCTGACACGAGACTAAATGGACATAACATCTTGACCCTTGAATTCTCAGCTGGGAAGGCGGTCACTTTTTTAACTCAGGACTATTAGATGTATCTGGCCGGGCAGGAGTAGGTATCCTATTGTCCCATAATACAATCACTGGGCTCATCGAATATGAGCCTGTGTCTGAGACAATCGTACGGTTAAGAATTAAAGGTCGCGCGAAAAATCTGACTATCCTTAGCGTTTACGCCCCAATAAGAAATGCAACTGAACAGCATAAATATCAGTTTCTCAGTAATCTGTAGACAGTCATTGATAAGATTCCACGAAAACATTTCCATCTAATTAGAGGCGACTTCAATGCCAGAATTGGCAGAAAGCTGTATAACTTGGAACGGGTAATCAGCAAGCACGGCCTCGGAGACCAATGCAGAAATGGAAACAGGCTTCTGCTGTTCGCAATGCAGAACAATCTCGCTGTGGCTAACACTTGGTTTAGGCACAAGTCGTGTCATGCGTATGCATGGATATCTCTTGATGGAAGAGGAAAAGCCCAAATAGATTATCTCCTTGTATTCCGATGATGGAAATCCATGGTGTTAGAGTCACAAAACGGATCTGACCACTTCTTGCTGAAAACAAGACTAAAGTACAGACTTAGCTCAAGGAAGACTACTATGCCGAACCAGAAAATAGACGTGTCGAAGCTGAAAGTAGATGAGCACCGAGGAGTGTTTGTCCTTGAACTCTCAAATCGATTCGTTGTCCTTCAATATAACACCGAGAAGGCGACCCCGACTGATCAGTGCCCCAACTGCCCCAAGATAAAGATTGAAAAGAAATGGAGCAAACTCAAGGACCACATCAATGAAGCTGCCTGAAACGTACTTGGGTTTGTGAAGCGTAAAACCAAGAAATAGATCTCAGAAAAGACACTCAAACTCTGCCAAGAAAAAAGAAATGACCAACAAGAAATCCCCCACATAGAAAATGCTACGCCAAGAATGTCATAAATTGGGAAGAGCTGACAAAAAAGCCTACTGGTTTAATATTCCCAGTGACGTGGAAAGAGCCGCATAACGGAACGATACACGAAAACTATCAGATACTTGGAGAATGCACTGGGAAGAAGAAGAAAACTACCATCCTCTCGCTTAAGGTGAAGGTTAGGAAAATACTCACAAGCAGCGAGGAGCATATCGAAAAATGGCGTGCTCACTTCCAAGAGCTATCGAGACCAGAAGACAATAGTAATCGAAAGAAACCACTTACTGCACCGCAGAACCCCCCACACGACCAGGCTTATTAAATGTATGTACAGAACCAACCTCCAGGGATGAATTAATTAAGGCGATCCAAATTTTGAAAAATCATAAAAGCCCAGGAATAGCTGGGATTCCTGTCGAGCTACTGAAAGCTCTCCCTGAGGTGGTGATGGGTAAACTTCATAGCGTGATAACTTAAGGCTGGGACAATGAATACATCCCAGATGACTGGATGACCTCAATAATTCTCCCTATCTTCAAAAAAAGAGACCTAATGGACCTAATGCAAAAACTACCAAGGTATATCTCCTATCCCCATTGCTGCCAAGCTGTTCGTAGTCATACCTTTAAATAGATTCAGAGACACCAGAAACAGATGGTCGGGACTCAACCAAGCAGGATTCATGCCGGACATGGGTTGCAGTGACCAGATTTTTAGCCTGTGACAACTCTTTGAACACCGGTTTAAACACCAGCAGGAAACAATCCAAATCTTCATTGAGTTCATTAACGTGTTTGATTTGGTCCATCATGATGCAATATGGGAAGCAATGGGAGAGGACGGTGTGCCTGAGAAAATCATCAATCTGCTCAAGGCATACTATGCTGAAACAAAGACCCAGGTAAAAGTCGATGGCACTCTTTCAGATCTCGTCTGCATCGAGGAAGGTGTACATCAAGGCTGTGTCCTTTCACCATCTTTTTTCAACATTGTCATCTATTGAATCCTCAGGGTCCTGGACAAGTATAAAGGCGTTGCAGTGAGCCCGTCCTTCTCCGTCACAGATCTTGACTATGCTGACGATGTGTACATGCTTGCTGAATCTATTTCAGAAGCCCAGGCTATGATAATGGACATGGCATTCAAGGAACTCTCGAAAGGTCTCCAAATAAGCCAACCAAAAATAAAATCCATACGAAAAGATGGGATGGATGAAACCTCTGTTGCCCTAAATGGTAATCAGATAGAGGACGTCCAATCGTCATAATACCTAGGATTGATGGCAAACCTTGCCGGTAAATCTTCAGAAGAAATCCAGAGCCGCATATCGTCAGACTGGAGTGTCTTCCGTCAACTACGGAAGCATGGAAGCAGAGAAAATTATCGCCACGCACAAAGCTCCGAGTTTATGAAGCTCTGTCTCTCTGGGTTATTTTCTCTCTGTCCTCCTCTATAGATATGAAACAAGGTCACTTACAGTAACCAAAGCGTTGAATTTGAATATATTCAACCACAAATGCCTGTGATAAGTCCTGGGTATCCGCCTCTCAGATAGAATCTCGAATGAAGAAGTGAGGAGAAAATGTGAGGATTGCCCACTTGTCTCTGACATTTTTAAACACAGGAGACTGAGATGGTTTGGCCACGCAATGCGCAGACCAGATGACCATATAAGCATAATTTGTCTCAAATGTCCACCACTACCGGCACGGAAGAAGAGGGCGGGAGGCCAAAAAAAGAGGTGGCTAGCAACAGTTAAGTCTGATCTGGAGCCAATCGGAGGATTCCGAAAATACGGCTTTAGCTGGGAACGCCAGTGGCTGGAAATGGTGGAGCCTGCCCCTCTCGAGCAAAACCTATGGAAGGAGACATGTCGTCATCTGGTGGGCACCACGATGAATCTGGATACGGGTTGAATGTGCAACAAATACAAGTAAGCACAAGGTTGTTATTATTCTGCTCTCATAGAAAAGAAAGGACTTTCGCCAAAAAAGCTGTGTTGCGGCTCAATTTTATTTATAGCCGTTAGCGTCTGTTTCTGTTTTATATTCTATACTTTCAGCTGTGATTTTTTGTCTAACGCTTGTCGCCAGTTTCTATCGGGTATAAATCAAGCGAATTTATTTCAATCGGCCTTGTCTTCTCACTTTTTAGTTCTCGAACACCTCATCTTTTCTCCAGGCTACTTCTAAATGTTCAGAAAACGACAAGATAGAGGAGTTGTTAAATGATTTTAACCCCTTGACCAACCAGTTGACTGAGTGGTTAAGGAGATTGACCTATTTTGTTGAACTTTAAAACCATGTAGGTCAAAATAGACATTTCGTTGCTATAGCCGTTCGGAACTTGTCGCACCCAAATAACCTTAATAGCTACCGAAGATCAACGAGTCGCATTTTTTTCGCATAACTTCTGAAAATGCCGAAGCGAAAATGAATCTCTATGATTGGTTCTTTACTTTTCGAATAAGATAGGTAGCGGTATTGATAATCGATATAAAATTTCGCTCTGTTGACATTCTAATGACGATTTTTTATGGCATATCTTCAAATTGAACAAGTATTAAACTTAATTTATTGGTAGAGTTAATGACAAAGACGGCAAAGAAGGCAGCGGAACAAAGAAGGATGAATTTCAGATTTGTTGGTACTTTTTTTACAGGCTTTAAAAATTCATAGTGGCAACCCTGTATATTAGCTAGTTTTCTTAGAGGGACACTAAAAGTGTCCATTTTTGGCTGATTTGGACACTTTTGTCCTTAAAAGTTTTGGTAACCCTGTGACTTCTCTGGAAAAATTAATACCACCCTTCTTTACAATTAAATAAAAGTTCAAATAGGGATAAAATCCTTTTAATAGACAATGTTTCACAAAAAGTGATGAAAATTCACAGAAAATACCAGATATTTCGGTCACATATGCAGTGACCGTCAACAGTAGTAAAACTGAACTAAAACAATTTAAAACAATAGTTTTTATACGAAATCAAGAAAAACTAAATATTGTTTAAATCTCAATTCTTTTCAAAGCAAAGGCAGAAGTTAGCCTCTTTGATCTTCTTGGATTCGGTTCAGTAGCGTTCAATGATATAACATTTGGACAAAGGTCAACTACATTGGGTGTATTGAACTTCACTCTGTCAGATTTTAATAAATTATCGTAGACAGAATTCAGCCCAAATTCATCTGTGTCCCGATTCAAAGCTATAGATAGATAGACAGATATTTATTGCAAAACAAAGACCTCTTTGGACCATGGCAAAAACAAACACAGTTGCATATAAAGTCAAAACACATGATAATATCATATATAACAATAACTAAACATAGCCCATAGCAAATAAAAATAAAATAACATAACAATTGCAGCAGAAAAGCACACATAATACTATAAAACTAACTCACATAATTACGCATATAATAATGATAATAATAATAATAATAATCGTGTATTCAAAAGCCTTTCTACAGGGTCATATACACTATACATCAAGTATAACAGAAAAACAAAAGTAAAACTCCCTTCAGCATTTTTATTCCAAACCATAACAAATCTTCTTCACAATAGTTCTTTTCTTATCTTTAGTGCCTGATCAACAAATTTACATAATCTACACATGAGGCTATGTACCGTCTGAGACAAACTGCCCCGAAGTGAAAAATTACTTTCCCCCAAAATACCCTCCCTCAAATCAGTAAGCCCCTTGCACCGGTACAGAAAATGGTCCAGATTTTCCTCTCCAATATTACAAATGGGACACGTGTACCTAGAGGCCGGGAACCCCTTACCTCTCTCAAATACTTTACTCCTCATTCTTAAAGGCAGACTGTTGGCCCGCAGCTGCAACCAATATGACAAATACTTACTTGGCAAATTAAACTTAAAGTAAATCTCCTGGCCAAACACCTTTTTAACATCCTTATAAACGCTCAATGTCTCAGGTCTCTCAATTTTATTCCCCCATGTCTGTATCTCCTGGTCTTCTAATCTTTGTTTAACTATTCCTATTATATCAATCTGACTAATAACGGGACCTCTACCATCATTCCATATATATGAAAATCCTCATCTGTCTAATAAGGGTTTAACCCTAAACGGCCACGACCTCTTACGCCCTGAAGAAAGTATCTCTTCATAGGCCTCTCTAATAAGTTTACCTCGTGGTACATGCACTATCGTCATCCAAAATCTAACTACCTGAACTAGCTTATGTTTACGGAGCGAAAAAAGCTCTAGCTCCCCTTTCAAAAACTGGGTATGCGTAGTCCTATGGACGCCGAAAAGCCTTTTGTAATAAATTACCTGAAGGGTCTCCAGCTGTTCTACCACTTCCATCCCCCATAATTTCCACCGTAATGAATAACTGGGATAATCTTCGTTAAAAATATTCTCTTATGCATTGCTAGACTTTTAATACCATAACTGTACCATTCCCAAAAAACCCGTCGATATATACGCTTTCCCCCTTTTTACTGACTCTTTAATGTGGGTACACAAACTGCCATTATTTTGAAATACAAAACCTAAATATATTATTTATAAATAGCTATAATAATTATATAGCTATATTATTAAATAAGATTTTCTTTATTTCAAGAGTTTCACGAAAATTTTGCTTTAAACCCCGGTCCCTAGATATCTCAGAGACATTACTGAACAAAATAAAATTTTCTGAAAAATTGAAAATATGTTCTGAGAGGGCTGAAGAAAACTTCAGACTTACAATCTTGCTTTAAAGCCGAAGAAATAAAATCTTTATGCTGTAACAATATCATTTCCCAAATTCTGGTTAGTACGTCCCACATATTAGCTTCCGCAAGTACATGGGATTGGGATCTGATAGATCCCACTTTTTTGCCCCAATGAAGTTAGATCCTTCCCAGAATTTAGAAAACTACTCAAAGTATTATTACTCTTTAAAGCTACATTTAGACCATTACTCTCTAAAATTCTTTTATGTTTTTCACTTAGCCTGGGTACATATGGTAAGGAACAAAAACATGATTATGGAGAGGGGGAATTAAAAGTATTTCTAGAACATCTTAATTGCTTGGGGGGGTATTTAAATTTATTTTCGAATTAGAAGAGAATGGGAAACTTCCTTTTCTTGATGTTCTTTATTCAAAAAGTGAAAATAGTCTGGATTTCAAAATTTACAGAAAACCGACAAATAACAATAGATTTTTGTTTTATAGTTCCGGTAACGCTCGCCAAGTAAAAATTGGTTTGATCATTTCTTTAATTGACCAGATCTTTAGAATTTGCTCTCCAAAATTTTTTGAGGAGTTGTCTTTTCTAAGAAAAATATTAATAAGTAACATGTATTCAAAGTGGTTAGTTAACCAGACTTTTTCGAAAAGAAGAAGAAGGTTTTTAGAGATTTCTAAGGAAGTCTTGGAGACAACTCGGGAGAAGGATGTTTTTTTGTTTCTTACCATATGTACCAGGGCTAAATGAAAAACTTAAAAGAATTTTACAATTGAAACAACACATTACCAGCATAAAGTGATAACCATTTGCTCTTACCCTTATCTCAAATAACAGAGGAATGTGTCTTTTATAGAAACGTTAGAAGTCCCATCATTGATAAGATGCAAAGAGAACGACGCATATGCCATGTAAACCGACGCAGTATTCCTGTAAAACCTACATTGTTATTTTTAAGCCAAGATTTAAAATTTGTGAATTTGGAACTTATAAGAAAGATAGAAATATGGTTAAAAATACACGTAGAATGTGATAAGTATTTAATTAATTTATTAATTAGTGTTATTAATAAATTAATTAATTAATTTAGACTTGAGACTTGAAACTTAGGCCTAATTTAGACTTGAGGAACTCCTCCACTCTGAATCATATTTAGAAATGCGAATATATTCAAGATTGATGCATAATTGAGCTCTGTAATAGGAGAGAATCCGTTTCATAGGACCAAACAGACTTTTTTAGATTTTGAAAATTGATAACTTGAGTTTACTTTAGATCTTGAATCCGAGGACAAAATTTGGTGCACATTTGTTGTCTTAATTTTTGGGGCGGGGTAAACTTTTATATAGATGTGCCTCCGGCTGAAAGGTCCTTTTTGCTCTTCTAGTCTTCTTCTTCATACGATTGTGAGGTCTATAGACGGCATGACTGCAAAGTCTATAGATGGCATGGGGGGGGGGGCTCAAAACATATTTTACTAAATTAAAAATGAGCCACTGTGAGAAAAAGCCATTCCAGACATCTCGAAAAAGAGTAGTATATCAAGGCCGGAATTTTCAAACCCAAAAATAAATTGGGATAAGCAAAAAAGGACAACAGATAAGGTATAGTATGGCAGTGTTGGTTACAAATAAGATTATATTTAAAAAGTAATTAGGCCAATCAGGCTTATTTAGTAGGTTGAAACACAAGCTCCAATTAAATCGGTGACTAATATTTCCCTCATAAATTAGATTTTTCATTCATGGGAGACTTTTCACTATCTAAAATGATGCCTCTGGCTCAATTTTTAGACCAGGTCTAATTGGTTGTTTTATAAACAATGTTTTGATTCTAGCCATTGACAAACACTTCGAGTGAATTAAGGACTTCCGAGTATCAGTGAAGAACAATTTGTTCTAAATTGAAGTTGGAGAAATGATCTTTAGAAATCCTATAGAAGACATGGGTTCAAAAAAACAAAAATTTTAAATATTAATTTGTAATTTTGAAAACAAACTATATGAATGAAATTTCTAAATCTGCATATCCATTTAAAATTACAAAAAAATAATATATCAGTCGTTTGCATCTGTTCGTTTCAATCAAAAATCAACAATTAATTCTGCTATCTCCGTTTGTTAAACGCCGCCGTCAATATCCACGATCTCAACTCCTATCTATTTACCTATGGCCCCGTTCATGATTGTCCCCAAATCTATCTTTTCTACCACTTCTATCCCTGTTTCTTTCTTCACTAAACTCATTTTGGCGACCAGAACCCCACTTTGATCTTTCAGAGATCCTCACTTCCCCCTGTTTTTCTCTTTGCTGAGTATATACTCGACGATGTTCGGGGCATGCATCTCGACTATAGCTTTCAAGCGATTTTGATATTTTTTGTCTTTTTTATAATTTACCATCACTTCTACTATAATCGTCTTCTTTTTAGCTTTCTGAGCTTGAATCTTCTTTATGATGTTTTTTCTTAGCTTTCCTTTTTTGTTTAGACTTTCTCAATTTCTTTTTCATTGTTTCATCACTACTGGAGCTCTCATTTCTTCTTCGCTTTTTCTTTTTCTTCTTTACCTTTTTTTTCTTTTTCTACAACTACTTCCGGTGAGGTAGAATGTCCACCTGAAATTATAGTTAAAGTTCTTCTACATAGTATTCTATAGATTCTTGTGCATGCAAATGCGCTTAAAGGATAAAGCTGAAAAGGCAAAGAGTAAAAACAACAAAAATATACACTTTCAGAGGCCTTTATGACGAAGTCAATGCCTTTTTGAAGACGGCCAGAAGTTTTATATCCCAACCGTCTGTTAGGGAAAATATCCGAAACAATTTTTATATTGTACGTTTTTATATTGACCATGATTTTAGATAAATGTCAACTACTTTCTAGGAAAAGTTTTGCTAATATTTCAGAAGAAATTGTCCGAGCCGTTCCTAAGATATTGCTGATACGCCCTTTTGATAACTTGCATGCACATGGTGCATTTGTTTTAGTTCAACTTCCCCTTCAATGTTCCCTGAAGTTTTCATCTTCATTTTCTTAGCCTTAGTGGCGGTATTAGTCACAGTAGCAGAGCTAGGTGTATTAGTAGTAGTAGTAGTAACAACAGAAGTTGTGGTACTAGCAGCAGTAGTAGCGGTATTTGTTTAGCCTTGTGACGCATCATAAGGAGACATGTTAAGAAAACAATTCTTACTTTAAAATATGTATAATGATCCTAGTTCTTATATTATCCAACGGGAGAACCTTTATCATCAAGTCTTTCCTCTAAAAATCCTTCTTTTTCAAACTTAAAAGAAAATGTTTCCAAAACCCATGCTAAAAGTACCACGCTGCTCAAGTCTTTTGAAATTGCCGCTGTAAACTGCCGCCAAATAAGTTGTTTTATAGATAGCGTTTAGCACGTGTGTCAAAAAACGTGTTTAAAGAAAAAGTAGTGGTAAATTGAAATTATAGAAATTGTGAATTCTGTTCTAACCTAACCTGATAACTTCAATTCAAAATCAACGGATTTTTTATATATTTTTTTTTATATTATTTCATTTCTTTTCAGTGCCGTGCATATTTTGTATTTTCGGTTTTTTGCCGAAAATACAACATTTTGATTTTCGCCACTGCTATTAATATTTTGTATTTACGCTACTGCCATTCGCCCTTCGCCACTACTCTTTAAAAAAAATATTAAAAAGACCGGCATGAACACTATCTATAAAAGAACTTATTAGGCGGCAATTTAAAGCGGCAATTTAAAAAGACTTGAGCATTGAATTTTCAATGTGGTGATATTTGGAAACTTTTTCTCTTTTGAGGATTTTTAGAGGAAAGACTTGATGATAAAGGTTCTCCCGTTGGATAATATAAGAACTAGGATCATTATACATATTTTAAAGTAAGAATTGTTTTCTTAACATGTCTCCTTATGATGCGTCACAAGGCTAAACAAATACCGTAGTAGCATGCACATATTTCCTTTGGTCAGTTGAACATCCCTCTCATCATGTCCTCCCAGAAGTTTAGACTTAATACTCTAAGCCATTCTTAAGATATTGCTGATACAGCGTTTTGACAACCTGCACCCACATAGTGTGTTTTAATTTAGTTCACCTTCACCCGAAACATTTCCCTTAAATTTTCGCCTCAATGCGCTTAGCCTTAGCAGCAATCATAATGGAAGCAGTAGTCGTAGTAAGAGTAGTGATACAAGTAGTAGCATGCACATATTGCCTTTTCTTCATTTGTCGTCCCCCTCAGCATTCCCTGAAAGTTCCACCTTGAAACCGTAAGCCAATCCTGAAATATGCTCTTGAGACAACCTGCATACAGAGAGTGTGTTTTGATTCAGTTCAACTTTTCCCTTAATATTCCCTGAAATTTTCACCTTCACACCTTTAGTCTTATATGTAGTTGTGGGAATCATAAAAGTTGTAGTAGGAGTAGTATGCACATATTGCCTTTGGTCATTGAACATCCCCCTCAACATTCCCTGGATGTTTCAACTTATTACAGTAAGCCGTTCCAAATATATTGCAGATGTGCCTTTTACACAACCAGTATGCACGTAGTGTATTTTGATTCAGTTCAACTTTTCAGTCAATATTCGCTGAAATTTTCCCTTTCATACCTTTAGTCTTATATGTAGTAGTGGGAATCATAAAAGTTGTAGTAGGAGTAGTATGCACATATTGCCTTTGGTCATTGAACTTCCCCCTCAACATTCCCTGGATGTTTCAACTTATTACACTAAGCCGTTCCAAATATATTGCGGATGTGCCTTTTTGACAACCGGTATGCAAACAGTGTATTTTGATTCAGTTCAACTTTTCCCTTAATAGTCGCAGAAATTTTCACTTTCACACCTTTAGTCTTATGTATAGTAGTGGGAGTCATAAAAGTTATCGTAGGAGTAGTATACACATATTACCTTTTGTCATTCAACTTCCCCCTCAGCATTTCCTGGGTGTTTCAACTTCTTACAGTAAGCTATTCCAAATATATTGCGGATGTGCCTTTTTGACAACCAGTATGCCCGTAGTGCATATTGATTCAGTGCATCTTCTCCCCCAGCATTTCCTACAATTTACACCTTAATATCCTATGCCTTAGTTGTAGTCGCAATAAAAATAGTAGCTGTAGTGCAGTTTAGTAATGGTGGTGGTTTGAGTAGCAGTAGCAGTAGCGTGCACATATTGCCGTTTGGTCAATTGATCACGCCCCCCCCTTATCAGCCCCTGAAAATTCCAACTTAGTACTCTAAGCCATTCATGAGATACGCCTTTTTGATGACCCGCATGCAGGTAGTGTATTTCGGTTTAGTTCACACGCTCCCCACAACATTCCCTGAAAGCCTCACTTGAATTCCCATGGTATTTTTGGACACGAAAGGTCAACTATGTCATCCTTTTCCGATGACAAATACCATACCTAAGATATGGGAAAATTCTGCTACTTAAAGTCCTTGCATAAAGGGCTATGGGTCATCCCGATAGACACAGTTATCGGACCTTTCAACTACGCCAAACAAGATGGCTAAATTAAGATTTTTTATCGATAATCATTTGAGAAAAGAGGTGCATGTGGTGGCGGCTGGTCGCCCTCCAGTCACATTTAACTCTTAAAAAGGGCCCTAAAGCTTCATATTTTCCATCGAGTGAACCCTCTCCGAAGTTTCTACGGCAACTCCTTCGATACAAAGTGCCTTGTTGAAAAAAAATACATTATGCCCACTTTGCTCTTTAATTAGGCAGCGCTGCATATGATAATTGTTACTCTGACAATTCACACCACCCACCCTCCCTGGTGGGTGGGGTGCGCTATGTACAATCCCAATAAAATATTTCTCCATTGCTTCAATCTAGTCCAACGTCGAAAACTTAAAACGAAGAGAAATTATTCCGTATATGAGGGGGGTTGTACCTTCTTACGCCCTTCCTCTTTATACCAAAGTCTCAAAGTTGTGCAAAAAAGTTCTCGATTCAATTTCACGGCCCTTGTATTTCAGTCTCAAAGTTCAAGTTTCAAACTTTTTGGGGGTGTTTACCCCTTTTTCAAAAATCCGGCAAATTTTATAAGGCTCGGAGATTTTGATGAACATTAAACTGAATGAATTTTTACATATTTCGAATCAGCAGAGAAAGCAAATTCTTTTGGTGTATTAATTGATAGTTTTGTTAGCCTTAACGTTTCTTTGGAGTTCGACTCTGTTATTGAAATTAAAAAGAAAAAATAAACCTTAAAGGTACTTTCTAATGGAAGAACTTTCTAATGTACGCTTAGTGGCCGTGTTCTCGAGTGATGGGAGTGAACGGCATAATATAGATACCTGTGCCAGATGCCAGACGGTACTTCTGCTTTTGAGATATTTCCATTAAATAGAGAATTTTAATGTCGTTCAGGGATTAATTTTTACATTTACAGATTGTTGCAACTCTTCCTTGCCATAAGATTTACGTTTGCAAATTATTTTCATTAACTTTTCTCCTATCCTCCAATGATAGCTCAACCCCAAGAAAAACGAAAAAGAATTAAAAGGAATAAAAACATAAAAATAAAAACTATATGATATTCTATACCATAATTCTACCTCTATCTTAAAATTATTACAAAATCCAAATTATTCCAAAATCCCTTCTTTTCTTCATTTTTTTATTTGTCGTACTTTCCCTTCGCTTGGTCAATTTTACATGTAGAAGAATTTTTCCGGGGGTTATTGCTTTGGGAGGGGAATTCCCTCGTCAAAGTAAACGAAGAACTTAGAGAAATATTTTACTGGAATGTTGAGATAAATTAAACCACACTAGTAATTAAGTTAATATAAATTAATTAATTAACTAATTGAAATAAAACTGATTAATTAATAATAAGCTAAAAATGAATTAACCACACTCCGAGTGAAGCACAAACTAAGCTACCCCAGGAGCAATGCGTCCGGGCTTTCAATTCTGAGTGCAGCACAAACTAAGCTAACCCAGGAGCAATGCGCCCGGGTGTTCAATTATGAGTTCAGCACAAACTAAGCTACCCCAGGAGCAATGCGTCCGGGTTTTCGATTGTGAGTCCAGCACAAACTAAGCTACCCCAGGAGTACTGCGTCCGGGCTTTCAATTATAGTGATTGAAAGTGTGGTTCAAACTGTACGAAAAGTCTGGTTCAATCCCGCTTTCTAGGGCTATAATGAGAGAAAGTTTAAGATGGCTAGGGCAAGTTCTGCGGATGAGCGGTGATGGATTACGAAAGATTGTCCTTTTCGGCCAACCGTCTAGGGCTAAACAGAAAGCAGGTCTTTCACCACGGTTGGGTGGGAGGATGTTGTAAAGAGAGATTTAAGGGAATTGGGAACTTCCTGGAAGGGTGTAAAGAGAGAGACTTTCAATACTATTGGTTGTACGTAGCTGCGTTGGCCTCAGGTTCCTTGGGGCTGCGGTGAGTTGCTTCCAGTAATTTATACTTTAGTTTTGTTTTGTTAAAGCCATGTTTGGGGTGATGCCAGACAGAGCTCTCTGGAACCATTCTTATCCATTAAAAAGGCAAAATCCAGACATTTATGGTTATTTTTGGCATTGCAAATTAAACTTCAATTCTTGCTCAACATAACACTGAAATTTAGTTAAATACGGTTATGAATACTTGTTTGAAACTAGTTAAATGTCCTCGTTATCTAAACTCAATTTTGAGTAAGGTTGATAAATAAGCGTCTTCTAAGATGAAACAGCATAAATAAACATTGTGTTCACAGAATAGACTAGTCAAAAATTAACAATCAAAAATTTGACTAGTTCACAGATTTAGTCAAAAATTTCAATTATATTTCCCTTTCCTCTCTCTTTAAGCCTCCCTACTATTGGTCAAAACAAGACTCCAAGAAGTCCAGAACAACTGATGATCTTAATGTTTACAGTTCAAATGTTTTCAGGAACAATGTTTACATATCAAGAAGGAAGGGCTGAATTAATGTTTCAGCCTGAAATTGCAAGCTAAATAACTCACCCTCTGAGTCTTCTATTTTTGGACCGATTCCTTTCTCAACAATTTCAAGGGTTTCCTCATCCATTTTGTCAATGTGTTTTGGTACTTTATAATTCTGAACATGATCAACTCGAATCCTGCGTCCTAAAATCTAAAATAGGACGAATTAGAAAGGATTATCACAAAGATAAAAACATTTTACAATAGGGTATCCAATTCAATACTTCAAACGAAGTCAAGTTCAAAACAGGGATAGAGAAACAGAATATACAGCTTAAGAACAGCATTCCAGTGGGATGAATTGGTGGTTGGGGAGTTGAGTGCATTTGTCCCCTAAATTTTCAAAAATACCAATTTTCTGTTGTTTAGTGGAAAAATGCATTTTCTTTTGTATTTTCCTTGAAAACTTAAAAAAAACGACAAACTTGCACCCCTTCCTCAGATCTTGAAAAATACATTTCCCCCCTTTCAAATTTGATGAATTGACGCCACTCCTACCCTCAAATATGTTTAGCAAGGCATAAGAATTTAGACAAAAGAAAAAGGTCAATTTAGAAGAACTTAGCATTTCTGTATTGGGAACATACCTAACTTTCAGCGAAAATAGTTTTTACCAACTTGTCTGCACTTCTCAGGTGCAGACAAGAATGCAGTAGAATACAAGTTGAAAATGCAGTATTAGAGAACCAGTTTGACAGGATACTCTTCGTGGACTTACCGACTTGTCTGCACTTCTCAGGTGCAGACGAGAATGCAATAGAATAATATTAGAAAATTCAATACTAGAGAACCAGTTTGACAGGATACTCTTCGTGCACTTACCGACTTGTCTGCACTTCTCAGGTGCAGACAAGAATGTAATAGAATACAAGTTGAAAATGCAGTATTAGAGAACCAGTTTGACAGGATACTCTTCGCTGGACTTTATCAACCAATGTAAATCAAATAGCTTACAAGTGAATGAACAGCAATCAAAAGTTCTACAATTCAGACCACTCAAGCGGGATGCAGTGGTTACAGATCTTACTATTTCCTCTGCAACAATACTAGGCGTAGTATGCCTTGTCATTTTAGCTGCATATCGACAATATTGTGCGTAAGATCCAATACAATTCATAATTCTATCGGGCTATTCCTCTCTGATTTTTGAAATGAGCAGTGTGCCCAAGCCACAGCCGGTTCCAGCCACCAGGGAATATACCAACTGGAATCCCTGAAGACAGTCACAGGATCCTGCCTCTTTTCGCAAGACATCCAATACTGAGTCAACCAGTTCTGCTCCCTCTGTATAATGACCTTTTGCCCAGTTGTTTCCTATATAATTGAAAATGAATGCTAATGATAAGACAAAAAATTGATAAATTCTTGAATTTATCCCCCAAACCTGTATAAACTAAATCTAACAAGTCTAAAATGTCCACCAATGTCACATATCTAACAAGTCTGACACAGTCTAACGAGAATGCACATGATAGGTTGTTTAGATTGTCAGCTCCTACTTGGGTTTGCAACCTACGTAAGGCTAATCTTTGAGTATTGCTGTCCCGTTTAGGGTCTCAAACCTTGGAACACAACTTATTTATCAGCAGAAAAACAAAAGACACAACTAAAATAAAACTGATGAACCTCATGGCCTAGAGCAGCCATAAAAGTGCCACCCAGTTCTTAAACCTGCCCACTTTATCCGGTCAATCGGAAGTAACATTAGCAAACAAGAAGCACTAATTTCTCCCCCCCGTCTTCCATATAAATATACTGACTTACTAGTCACCAGAGCAAACAACCTGCGGTCAGGTGCTGTAAAAATAGATTTTTACACACCTTCGTTGCCTGTTTTGTTGATGTCATTAGTAACTGAACGGCATTAACAACTGATGTGATTTATTTCAAAATGTTATGTGTTAAAAAAGATTATCCATGTAAAAGAATATTAAAGTGGATTAAAAGCAAAATAAAACATAAAGTATCACTTAGAGTCACTTCACCACTATTTTTTTTCTTTCCTTTTGCAACTAAATAAAAGAAATAAAAACGACAAAATGGTTCTTTCATATTACATCGTGCAACCTTTGCACTAGCATAAATTAAAACTTTTGCCTTACCTTTTGTAATGTTACAGAGAAAATTTTATTCGGATTGTAGATAGTGAGAAGTAGACTGGAGCATTACATAAAAGTTTATGTAACTTTACAGAAATAGTAACAACAAAATGAAATTTCTACATAACAAATTAATAAATTTTGAAAATAGATCTATTTTCAAAAACAAATTCAAATTAAAATGTAAATAACCAGTTTATTTCTTTTATACACAGCTCCGAAACTGGGCGTCGAGTTTGAGCAAGGTCAAACAAAAATCGAAAAAATACATTTTTGGTATTGCACCTTTTTTTAGGATATTACAATTCATTTTAAGATTTGTAACTTTTTTCAGATACTTAAATTGTTAAGATTTTCTTAAATTTATAATTTTTTGAAATTCGTTCTCAAATTTTAAAGATTATTAAATCAATTCATTATCCTTTTTAATTTTTTTCAAGAAAGTTAAAGATGCCTGTAAATGCACTAATAAAATAAAGCGCTGTAGGTACGCGGGGTCGCTTTTGGAGAGTTTTGTCAGTACTTGTTCCGTAGGTGATCCGTATACTTTGCTACAAACCTAACTGGCTTTGATATTATCAGTTCAGGCTTGTCCCAAACTATCGACAATCAAAAACTAATCATATGGTTGAGAATTGCATGTCCCTTACAAGCTTTAAATTAATTTTCAAGGGTGCCATCTGTATTTACCTTATCATTGATTACCTTATATCAGTCTTCAGACTAGAGCGTAGTGCAACTCAACTGCCTTGTTTTAATGTCAGATACTATTCTAGAAATTTTGTATTGTAAGGGATCATTTGTTGCAATTATTTTTTCTGATCTTTCAAAAGCAATTGATAATCTTGACCAGTCAGTTTATCTAAAAATCTTGTGTATCTAGAATCTTGACCAGTCAGTTTATCAAGAAAATCCAGAAAAGTTTGAATGCTTAAATCATTGCTACAAATGGAGGCAGGTTTTTGCCTAATGAGAAAATTTTTCCGTCTCCCAAAAGGGATAAGCCTGTTTTATGAGCCTTTTTTTCTTATCAAGGTTCTAAATAACAAGGTGCTGTTTGCATAATTAAAGTGTTGCACGGCATCTATTTTGTAATATCCGAGATGGCTCCCACATTGGACTCTGCAAATGGGAACATTGTTTTTCTGAATACTTATGGGTTTTAAAAAATGTATAGTTTTCAAACTCTTCAAACAAATACAACCAACATAAAATCCTTTACAGAGTGAACCAGACTGTATTTATAAAGAGTTAGTGGGTCGTCTAGAGTAAGAACATTTAATAGAAATATTAACTCGCCTCTTCCTTATATTCTATGCCAGCGCTTTCTCCCCTTCCTTATATATCCCCCAAACCTGCCTGTAAATGCACTAATAAAATAAAGTGCTGAGGTACGCGGGGTCACTTTTGGAGAGTTTTGTCAGTACTTGTTCCGTAGTCCTTTGTTCGCTCTGACAGTTTTTGATACAGCGTGCAAATAATTATTACAATCGCTTAAGTTTTTGTGTGGAATGTATTTGGTACATATTAGGCCCCTTAATAATATGATCCTGACAAAGTAAGTCTAAATTTAATTCAGTAGAGTCGATCGATATTGGGTCTGGGGGTAGAACCCATGTCCCTAGTTTTTCTTTTGCAAAGATGATTGTGAGTGTAATTAAAATTATTTAATTAAATTAAGAATTTACAAGAGCTGTGCATTGGAGTTTCAAGTGGCTATATGAAAAAATCAAGAGATTTATTTTTATTTTCTGAGAGAGCTGGTCGTGGAAGCGTGTTTACTTGTTCGTTTTCACTCGGGAGCAATCGTGTCGAAACAATGATGCTCAAAGATCGAGAGATGGTTCATTCAGTATGAACGTCAAAGTTTTTGGCGTCCTTTTAAATTTGCAAAAGGATCAGGCCACAACAAATTACCGAATTCTGCCATTTCATGCCATAAAATAAAATTTTTTGACTGACTAGAGTCAAAAGGATATTAAAGGAAAACTATGAAATAGCCTTGTAGTTTGAAGTTATGGAAAAAACTCTATGTATTATCTCTTCATTTCAAAGGTCATACTGCTAAGCGATGGTGCATTCTTTCCTAAACATACGCGCAGTCCGTACAAGAGGAAAGGCTAGCATATTCATCGTATTCATCGTATATGTAGCAATACTATATATGCCGAATTCCAGAATATTGCTTTTTTTACGCCAGGTATTGGCTCGAAGTAGGTCATTAGACATTTCATGGGGAGACAAGGGGCCTGAAGCCTTAAAAATTGTATATTTTATTGCATAATTTTTCAACTCTTCCTGAAAGATCTTTCATATGAATTTTGGCTGGAGACTTCCTCTCTAAAATTCCTTTATTTGTATGGATAAACAAACCGTGCAATATGGGAGAGAGAAAGATCACTTATTACTGTGGATGTATATTGTATGAAATAGAAGATTACATTGAAATTCATGCACAATGTCGGGAGGGGACGGAGAAACCCCAGGAGCAATATTTTGCAATGACTCCCCTTCTTCTTGATTATCAGGACCTAAAAATTCTTTTATTACGTTTCAGTCCCAGCTACAAAATTTTTCTTGAGGGTCCGCCTTTTTTAAGGCTAATTTCATTTTCAAAGCGTTAAACCTTAGCGTAAGCAACTTAGTTGGGAGAGTTTAGTAGTGAAAATAAGGAGACGGCAATTTCCATCACATTTAAATTAACTCGTAATATTTACAATAGAGAGAAATTTAGTTTAAAAGACTGTATTTTGTGCCTAAATTAAACATCAAGATTAACATAAAGAAATTATTCTTTATTTGGGAGGGGAGATGACATCCTCCTCAGCCCTTTGCTCTATAGAATAAAGTTTGACTGGCGTCTTACTGAAAGAGTCTTAGAATTTAACAAGCATTGTCAATTGATAATTTTATGCCTTTTATTTACCGTTTTTCTTCGAAAACTGTTGAACAGAAACTACATTGCCAAAAGCAAATATGAATACATAAGACATTTTATTCTCAAAGATTATGATACAACAATGAAACGTCTTAGAGCAGGGGTGTAATTTCGTCAGAATCCTGGAGGGGGGTGGGGTAAAGTTGTCACCAATTTTCCCAAATCAAGAGAAAATGGTAGCAAAATCTAAAAAAAATAAGACGTTTGGTACCATAAAGGTACTATTTAATACTTTAAAAGTACTATAAAGGTACATTATAATACTATATAAAGGTGTATTATAGTACTGTAAAGGTAAATATGCACTAAAAAACTGATTTGTTCCTGTTGATGCATGAATTACGCAGGTTTATCTTAACTTTGACAAGATTTTGGAAGAAACTAACTTTCACCTGGGGGGCAAACTGGGGTATAGGGGGGCAAACAAAGGTCTGGGAGGGGCAGTTGCCCCCCAGGCCCATAGCAAATAACGCCCCTGTCTTTGAGTATCAAGGAAGAAAGTGTACTGTAAAGAACAGATTGAGGTGGTAGAGCAGCCTCCTAATATATAGGATAATTTCGGTTTGATTTAAGTTTTAATGTCACTATTTACTTTTAATAAACAAAGTAAGTCAATTCTATCTTTAATTAAGTTCTTTTTTCGTATTTTAGTATATAGCACGTGATGATATGATCTTCACCTGTTTTGAGAACATAAAATAATCAATTGTATTTTTGCAACAAAATTTCCTAATGAAACAGTTGGTAGTGACGAATTGTAAATAAGGAACGATGCGGCTCAAAGTAACCGCAACTCTAAAACACGGAATTTTAATACCTACAGATATATCAAAAGAATTGGGCTAATATGTTGATTCCAAATATATGAGATTCGTTTAGTGTTACCCATCAAAGGCTACGAGCCTCGTAAAATTTACCTGATTTTTGACAAAGGAGGGAGACATCCCCTAAAAGTCAAATAATCTAAATAAAAATAACATCCTCAGACTCAGCGCATAAGAGAACCTTGTTGTAGAGGTCTTAAGCTCCTATGTGCAAAAATACGGATTTTTTTTTTGTTTTGCCAGAAGAAAAATAACGGATGCGTGTTTATTTGTTTTTTTTAATAGTTTGTTTTCCAAGGGATGATCGTATCTAGTCAATTGTCCAAGAATATCGAGAGAGGGCTCATTTGGACAAAGATTAAAAGTTTTACTGCCCTTTTTAAGTAACCAAACTGATTGGAGGGTATTTAGCCTCCCTTCCACGCCCCTTTTCCCCCCAAATCATAAGATCAAAATTTCGAGATAGGCATTTTATTCAGCACAGTTGAAAGGCTCAACAACTATGCCTTTTGATATAATATGACCCTCCACAACCTTGGGGAAAGGCATTTAAGTTATAAGATTTGCCCATTTGTTCATATAGTATTTGTTATTGTGACTGTTCGGGTGGGGAGGGCGGGGGGATAATTTTCTGCAAAAGGATTTTCCATGTGGAGGGAAGTTTTCAGGGTAAATTTCACACTGGGGTTATTTGCCTATTGGGAGGAGGATTTTTCCTGGAGGTGGAGCAGGAGTTCCCATTATTATTTAAAAAAAGATCAGAAATTAAATAAAAAATAAGTTTTTTAACTGAAAGTAAGGACCAACATTAAAAATTAAAGCGAACAGAAATTATTACGTATATAGGGTTGGTTTCCCCCTCCTCAATGCCTCGCTTTTCACGCTAAAGTTCAAATTTTGTTCCAATTCTTTAAGGACGACTCTTCTAACACAAGGGTCGTCTAACTAGAACAATAACAAGCTTTTTTAGAAATACTAAAAAAATCTGAGAGAAAAGCGAGTTATTAAGAAGGGGAAAACTCCCCTCATGTGCAGAATAATTTCTGTTCGTTTTAATCTGTAATGAAACACCAAGATATGAATGAACTTACCGAATTAATTTCTTAAAGTCAAATTAATAACCGAGATTAACTCACACATTAAAGCTCTGTATTTCGTTTCAGGTTGTCAGGACTGGTTTTTCGTGTATTCAGATATGTAGGATTGGGAGAATATATACGAAACAATGTTAACAAACCTTTGGACTTCAATCGAGGTAAATTTTTGAAAATGCTTTTTCAAAATTTTAGTACTCCTGATTTATGGTACAGGCTGAATTTCCCACACAGGCCACCCATTTTTCTTACATCCCCAATTATAGTGAAATTGATATCCAATTTCACTTTTAACATTTAAAAAATGGTCAAAACAGTTAGTTTTGTTTTCTTTGTCTAGATGTGCTAGATGTGTGAACTAGTTGCCCATTGTTTAAATTTAGGTTTTATAATTGGAAATAGGGCTTGTTTGGTGTTGGGTGTGCAGTTGGCTTGAAACTTTAAGAGAGACCCTAAGAGAGAAGGGGACCCTAAGAGAGAAGGAAAAATATAAAAATATACTGGTCCCCCAAAGATATTCCAACAAAGCGCCTCTAAAAAGCGTATAAGCTATCTTTCATCGGCCGCCTCTCATGAGAGGGCAGTAAAAGAAATTGATGATTGATATTTCCTTTTCTAAGCACAAAAAACAGAACTCCTTTTAATAAATGACCGCGAAATGCGTTTACTTTGGCAACAGAAAATTACAAAAATTATAGCATAAAAGTTTCTATTAGTAAAATAGCAGACTAAGATACTTGTGTAGTCAAGGGTAATTACAGAATTAGGGTCAGGAAAGCTTCAGCCCTCTAGAAGAAAGAAATTAAACATATCTCCAATTCATATGAATAATAATACCCCAATTCATCCACCCAGAATTATGTTAGTAAAACCATTATGAAGAATTTATTGTTCAGAATTACTATGGATCAAAACATTTTACTGATTTTACAAGTTCTGTATAGCACTTAAAATACAATCCAGCATTTGGATTTTTAAGCAGAAAAAGTTAAAAAATAAAGAAAAAGCTAAGCAAACGTTGCTGACATTAAGCAGCAATAAAACTATGCCAATAAAAGACGAACAAAGTTTAATTAAAAAAAATAAAATAAGATGTTTTTCAAGGAAAAGTAAAGAGCCGTTGTAAAACCTAAGATGAACAGAAATAAATTTCTTTATCAGTTCAAACGTAAAACGAATAGAAATTAATAAGGATAAACAAACGAAACGCGAAATGAACAAAAACTAAAATAGATTACCGCATCAAATATAAACAAAACAGATTATGCAATAGATCAATAAACGGACCATAAAATAAGCGGAAATCAAAATGAATAATCAAGTCAAGCTTAAAACTAACAGAGTATACCACAGACAAGGGCTAGGTTTACCAACCCTTGAACCATTTACAGGCAATAGTGCTATAAAAAAAATATTGTTCTATCATTGTTTCTTTTATAATTGGAACACTGAAAAATCTAAAATTGATAAGGTTTCAAGGAATTAGTATAATTATATGTTAATCTACCAGTCTTCTTTCATCATTTATTATTAGTAGTATGTTACCTTATACATTGCTTAGACATATAGCAATCTCCATGTTATTTGCGTAGACATATAGCAATTTCTACGTTATTTGCGTACGCCTCTACACCTTTTCAAAGAGATTCAGAGCTCCCTCACATGGCCTTATACTTCTATGGGACATATAGGTAAACATTTCTACAAGGTATATACACCTTTTCAAAGAGAGTGAGTATAACTTGATTGGTGATGGGGATTTGAATAAAAGGAATAGTTTTCTTTACAATGCATATTAGTAAGAGAATTGAATTCAGTGAGAATAGTTTATTTTGAGAGGATAATAGTAGAGAAAATGAGTGGTGCATTTACATTATTGGAGATTAATGTTGGAGCCGACAGCAGCAGCAACGATATACGAGTACCCAATGTGGCTGTGGTAATAACCGATGGCTGTAGAATATGCCTTGAATGGGACACTATGTATGCTAGATACATGATATCATTAAGCAAATTTAAGCAGGAGGAGCAACTATGTTTTGCTGGAAAAGTGAATATTCTCCATTTAAATAAACTTCGGTCAGCATTAGATGTCCTATCGAAATATATTGATGAGAACAAAATGCATCAATGAATATTATTATTGTAATTTTGTTCAATAAAATTGTTTCTAAATCAATGGTATTTTTTTCTTTCTATAGTAGACTAGCGTATATTTTTTAGAGTAAAAAAAATTCTGGTTAGTCTGAAGTTGTTTGTGAGAGTGTTCGGAACCAAAAAAAAAATAAAAAAGAATGGATAGATTCGAGAAAGAGCGAATCATGGGGAATCTAGTGCTTATGGAAAAATTTTTGATTCTAGATGACGACTTTCTAGAGCTGTCTATTCAGAGGAAGATATTTTCTCAGGGAATACTTGTCTATATAATAAAAAGTAATTCTCCATGATTAGACTATTGTATGAAGCTTCTACGTCGCGGTCCAAATGCATTTGCACAATTTATTGATATATTGATCACGACACAGCAAAATAATATTGTGGATATGCTTTTAAACACTAGTTTAGAGATTTAGGACTTTTTCCATGAGAAAGATGTTGCTCAAGGATGATTTACTCCTCTTTCTCTCTATCTCAGACAATTTTTGTTGTTGCTAGCTCAGTTTCATTGTGACAGTGAGAGTGTCAACGCATGACAAAATGTTCCATACATGTCCGTTATGTATGTACACACTGGGCAGCTGGTCATCATGTGAGAACTGCACAATGATTGATGAGTATGATGAAAAGTGTAGATTATGCAACCCGTGTAAATTGCATAGAGGATATGCTATACAAGTTAAAGGTTGTAATTCCTGTCTTGAAGACAGTTTCATTGGGACAGTGAGAGTGTCAACACATGACAAAATGTTCCATGCATGTCCGTTATGTATGTACACACTGAGCAGCTGGTCATCATGTGAGAATTGCACAGTGATTGATGAGTATGATGAAAAGTGTAGATTATGCAACCCGTGTAAATTGCATAGAGGATATGCTGTACAGATTAAAGGTTGTAATTCCTGTCTTGAAGAGGTGTGTGACTCTCATCCTAGAGGTCACCTATGCTCCAATTGTCATTATGATAAATGTAATCAGTGGGAAGAATACATATCTCAGTATGATTGGAAAGAATCCTAACCGTGATTTTAGTTTATTGCTACGAGATTGGTATCGTCGTGGTTTTATATTGTTCTGGGAGGAGGAACCGGGTCAGCAATTTAACTGTTGGAACAACAAAAGAATACGGTTTCTACGTAATTGTTGTGAAGACAGTGGGTGTTATGATTATAAGCTCACTGATTTTTATTTTGGCTGTGAAGGAATGTGATTCGATACTTGAGGACACTTATACGTAGATTATGAAATTGCTTCAAATAAGCAAATTGAAATATGTGAATTCCATAGAATGAATGAGAATAGTATCATTGACTATACAAAGAGATATGACAAGAGTGAAGTTACACTCTACTGTAGAAAATGTGACCCTGACATTGCAGTATATAAGGATCAGTACACTGTGAATTCAGATAATCTACCTGCACTAGTTGTTGTCGACAAATACCTAGTAGTGGACGAAATCTAAAGAGTAGAAAAGTCGTTTTATCATGTATATAAATTTTTTTATCAATAAACAATTTCACATACTTTCTTAGAACATTTCATTCTTAGGGCACTAAAATCAATATTAAATACGCTTGTAAGTATATTCTCTACTAGAAAGTCGTTCAATCGAGGTAAGTCAAGGTAGATGTTGAGAGACTGCTTGTAGGTGTAGCCACGACATCTGAACATGAAAAAGAGTAGTGCATGAAAGCCACATGTTTGAGTCGTTAAATCCTGTACTCTTCGTTGACTTTGAATAATGGTTTTCCCATTGCTTTCAATAAAGTTGCTGATGTATGGAACGTTGAATTTATACGATAGGCCAAGAGGATCAAAAAATTCAATATTCTTTGCTGTTTGAAAGATGCATAGCCAATGGCCAGTCTGCAAAGTCAATGGACTGCTATTAACAATGATTAGGGTATTGTTAACACTTGGAATTTTTTCAATGAAGTCCGAAGGTATGCAATAGGACTTGTACTGGGACAGGTATGGATCCATTCTAAATACATCGATTATTTGGTTTGTGTTCATGGTGCTAGGTCTAGTAGAAAACTGCCGTCGGCTGTGATTTTCCAACAGGTTTCAAATTCACTCAGTGATATTAGCGTGATACTCTCAGTCAGAGCGTCGGCAAATGTATACTCTAAACGCGCATTCTCTGTTCGTACTATGCTCATATCCTGAGTCCCTGACAAGTCCGAAGCAATAACCCCATGATTTTTTGAAAACATTGAATCGGTTATTCCATTTTCAAATAGTTGAGAGTCATGATCTAGGGATTGCATGGTCAACTCGCAGAGAGTTCTATAGGATTTTTTGTCAAATGATAGAGTGTAGTGTGGAATACCATTCACTTTGCACACAAGGCTAGATAGACCGAAAAAATTAAAATCCTGGGGGGATTCAGTCCAGGATCCAACGGCACTGCCACTCTTCACAAAGGTCAAAGCCAATTTTGATGGGATTTCTTCATTGATAAATGATGAATTACTATAGCTACGAGAGCAGGTGGCAATGTGACGTTGATTGGTGATTGTATCGGGGACAAGAAGTTTAATGTTGTTACCATTGGCTCTTAGCTTTTCCCCTGCCAATGCAGCAGAGCTCATAACCTGTTGTTTTCGGACATGGAGAATTGCGGATGTGATAATGACATCTGCATCGGGTGCTGCAGGAGGTGTTTTTCTCAAAATGAAATTCGATGGGGCCATCTGTAATTTTATGTCAATCTTGACATTGGGGGGTAGCGATTGGGATATATTGAATATCTCATGATTTAATTTTCCAACCAGATGATACTCCTGGGTCACTGCAGTAGTCAACTCACCGTTAGTATGAACACCTGATCAATATTCATAGCCCAATGATTGTCCTCTCAACTCCTTGTATGCCTTTGGCGTCTTCATCATAAATTGTATGTAGCTTGCATAGTTTGATAAATTATTGCTAGTGCTCACCAATGTCCCATTAATAAATACATTAATTTGCTTGAATTGGTTGTGTAGAATACAGTTTTCATAGGGGAGACCATTGCCGGCATTTGGAGTTGTATTATCCGACTTTTTCCTCGTCACAACATTTAAATCAATAAATGCTGACGACAAATCAATAAAATAGTCTTCATTGGAAAATGTTTGAAAGTATATATTCTCCGAGAGGGGTTGTTGGGGATGAAATTGTTCATAGTAGCCATATTTGACCCTGACATCAACATTTTCAGCATTGAATAGATTCAATGAGGAACTGATTGATGGATATGAATCCCTGTGGGGGAGATAAGTCATCTTAAGAGAAAAAATCCTTCTTTGATCTAACAATCTTTTTCTTTTTCTTGTTTTGCTTATTGGCCTTCGTTGTTTTATTCCTCAAAGTCCTTGTTGATGTCCTTTGCTTCCTGCCTGGGTGGAGACTGATGAGTGAATGACGCGAACGCATCCTTTTCAATCCCTCCCCATTTTGTCGAGATTTTAGTTGCTCATCAACGGCTCTTGCTGAAGATCTAATATTTTCCTTAACACTCCCCTTGAAATTCTTGCCCGACCCCCAGTCCTGTAGTGTGGAGGTAGCAAAATTTGATGCAGCTGGTACAAGCTATTTTCTGGCAAGGGATAGTGCAGAACGAAATAGCCTAGCAAACCAGCTACCAAGACCGTAGCCAGACATTGCAGTACGACCCTTGTAGTAGTCCAATCCATTGCCTATTTGACGTGGACTCAAAGCACCAACATAACAATCAATATCGGGACAGACAAATGGAATTCTTTTATTGTTCATTTTAGGTGATGGTGCTATCACCGACAATGGGTCGAAAATGACATGTAATCACTGCTAAGCCTTTTGTTATTGCTAGAGGATCACCCAATTCACTTCTTAGTGTTAACTGACAGAGTTCCAAGTACGAAGTGTTTACAGGAACATAATGAAGATGCTTTATATTATAGTGATGAACAAGTTCATCAGTTGTTTTTCGTTCAAGAACACGTAGGAGGGGGACATTTGAATTACCGACTCTCGACGTTTCCACAACGTATGCATAGAGAAATATGCAAGAGTCCGAGGCGAAAACAGGTGGATAATCAGCAAAAATTACTTGATCCATCCCGTAAACGGTGTCAGCATTTTTCCCAGTGATCATATTTTGTTTGAAGCCAAGAACGTCTCACAGATAATCACTGAGAATAATTATTTCAATGTCAACAGGTTAGCTAATGTAAATCCTATCATGTTCCAATGAATAATTAAAAGGGAATGTACCATTCCTACGATATGAGATTTTTCTATTGATTGTACGACACAAATCTCCCATATTATCATATTCAATATATTTCAACTTGGCATGTGGATGTTCGCTAGCTTTAAGTGTTTCAATCCATTAATAGTCGACACAGAGTGTCCAATCGAATGGTACAACTTTTATATCATACACACAATCCTTTCTCAGGATGTCATAGGTATTTTTGAGAATACAATCGACAAGAGCCACTTCATACGCACCATCAAATTTGATGGCGGGGGAGAGTTTTGTCCAAAAATCACTTGTCATATTCAAGTCGTTTTAGAGAGGATCGGAAACGTTGGACCTAAAGTTACATAGAAATCAATTGGGTATTGTCAATATCTTCAACACCGATCCAAGAATCAAAATCAGAGTTGTATCCTAGCCACTGAACAAGTAACTGTTTCTTATCCCTGCGAGTACGTGTCTTTAATATCTTTTCAATTTGATAGATTTCACTATTATTTTTAACTTTTTGCAGTTCATAGTCATAAAAGCCACTGAGAATCTCTTCATCTTTGGTATCACGCAGGCGATAAGTTATGGGCTTAGTGTCTAGGATTTTTGCAACTTTAAAAAGTTCGGTGGACCGCAAGTAATTCCCCTTGTCAAAAACATTAGTTGTTCTATTAATTTGAACAGTATCACCAACATTGAATTTATTTTTCTTCTTGACAATCGTTTCATTGGAATATTGTTTAAGAAAGTTGTCAATTGTATCATGATCAGAATGATGAACTTCCGTTGGCGTAGAATTGGACAATGATCGATGAGGTCGTTGATTATAAATCAACATGATTTTATCTAGATCATGAGTAAAAGCCGGTGTATTTTTCAATGTATAGTATCTTGAAATTAAAATTCGAATAGTTCTTATCAATTGTTTGGCCAATGCAGCCTTCATAGGACTTTGACTATGATAGAGCAGTGTACTATATTTCTCTAGTACTTTCGCAACATGAGGATTAACAAATTCACTACCGCGATCCGTTTGAATTTTTTTATATGAATCCTGTTCGAAAATACTTTCAATTGCCTGAGCAACTTCAAAACCTCTCTTTGATTGCAATGGAATTGCATATGCATAGCGACTAAAAACACTGATTGCAAGTAGAATGTACTTGTACGGTGTATTGTGACGTCGTTGAATCTCTTGTAAAGTCAGGAGATCTGCTTGCATTATATACAAGGGGTAAAAGGCTTTAGTTTTTCGATATTGATTGGCACGAAGCCTATGATTTCTATGCAGAGTGTAACTTGATTCATTTTGTAGATAGTCTTGTACACTTTTAGTGTGAACACCAGTGACTTTGGAAAGATTGGTGGGTGAACTTAAACTCCCTACCTCACCAATATTTTCATAAACACCTTTCAGAACTTCAACCATTTTGAATGTAAACACGTTGTGTAACGCCCGCTAACCTTTTGTATACTCGATGGTGATGGTGAAATGAAACGTTTTCGCTTTTTCCTCGCCGCCATTGTCAAGTTTTTTCCCACTAGGTGTGCTAGTATTTTCCAAGATTGATTTAAAATATTCCTCTTCTTCTTCTTCTTCTTGATGTTCATATTTAAATGGTTTCAATGTTGATGTTGATGATGATGATGCATGTTCATTTAATTTTTTTAGAATTTGCCTATTGCTAATAAGACTTTCGGGGAAGTTTAATGTATTTAGAAAATTGTATAGATGAGCGTCAAATGATAATAGTCCTTTACGATTTGTAACCATATCATAGATTAAATCAAGTAGATTATAGCTCTTGCCCTGAATTATAATCCCTTTCCCATTCCTCTGAACTCGAATATGATCTTGACCACTTTCCAAGAGATAGGTTAGGAGTTGTGTTATTTTTTCACCCTAATATTTGGGGCATTAGATTTCCAATTTTCAATACAATTGAATCCAACTCCTCCTTCTGTAATTGTGTTCCAGCAGACTCTTGAGAAGATGATTCTTTTTTGTGATCAATACCGGCAGCAGTGGGCTTCGATCGATAGGACTTATGTTTATCCACTCGACGAAGTGTATCTTGAAGTAAAAGCAGTTTTTTTATCATCCTTAATATTTTCATTGTCAAGGAATTTACTCAGATTGTTCTCAAAGTGTTCGACGGGTGAGAGAGCGAGTTCTATTGGAGTCAATTTATAAGGTTCTGCCATTCTCACTAGAGAAAACTGTTTACAAGTCCTGCAATTATTGGCAGTAAAAGTGTGAAAAAACTACCGCCCGCCTGAAGAAGTTTTTTCTTTTTAAAATTCTTTCCTTTCTTTTTAGAGGCCAATGTACGTACAATGGAACGATGTTACTTTGCCTGTCGCTTAACTACTTCTGGCAGTTGAACATTACCCACGGTAAAATTTAAGCAAAGTTCAGATATTAGATTAATGAAATCATTTTCAATACCATGTTAGAGTATGGCTTTCCTAAGCGGAGGTTTTGAAGTGCTTAGAACTGAAAGCAAATGCCTATTTTCATGTAGTTTCTTCAGTGTCATGATAGCGACTAATAGGTCTTTTTAGTGTTGACGGGGAGATATACTGTAATTTCATTGTCGAAAATATCTGTGACTACACGCAGATCCTCGGGTGTATTTTGATTAAGATCAAATAGGATATAACCGTGGAGTTTATTTTTTGCCTGATTGTATGCTGAGAGCAGAAATTTAGGGGCACCTGGATAGGTTTGTTTATTGAGGGTTATTAGCGAGCTAGAATCCCGAACATCTCTGTAGATGATATAGTAGGTGCAGTTCAATGCAAGTGTTCGCATACATTTGCTCTGATGAAACAGATTGTGTATAACCAGAGTAACAGAAATCTGTTCATGATGAGAGCGAACAGTGAACAATTGCAGCATTTCCTGGTACCATTGTTCAATAGATTCAGTCAGATCGTCAATGATCAGCCAAGAGTTTGGTTCAATAATGCTGAAAACATCAAGTCCCTGTATGAATTGTATCTGCACCAAACTCGTGGTGGCAGCAATTGCTTTTATTTTATCGTATGACTCCTGCCAAATACATTAACAATAGTAGATTTTTATAGGCTTTTCCACAAACATTTTATCGCAATTTTTAATTATTTTAGTTAAGAGTGCTGTTTTGCCTGACATTGACGGTCCGCACAGAAACGATCTGAATGGTGTTTTAAATTGATACATGTTCCCTTCAACAGTTCACCTGGACAACTAAGTGTAGACCATAGTTGTCTAATGACTAAATAATTTCCCCACTACTCCGTTCAAGAATAATAATAAGAAGACGAACAAAGAATCATATTTTCTTTTATTATATGCATAAAAAAAGTAACAATACTTAAAAAAATACATTGAAAAAAAAGCACATTAAACATGAAAAAATACACTTTTTAAATTTTCTTTATAATAAAAAAAATAAAACATTTACATTGGCACAGAGAAAGAAAAAAACTTAAATAAATACACTTTTTTTTGTTTATTTAGAGAAAAAATACAACATTAGAACAAAGCACTTGAAATAATATTATTTTTTTTAATGAAACATGTATATTTACAAAAGCACAAAAATCTGCTCTAAGTAAAAAATGATAGCTTTGATATTGGCGGTGTGCCCCCCACTGGTGGCCACCCCCCCCCCCCCACGAGCCGCGAGGCCCCCACCCCCAAAAGGCCGTGAGGCCCCCCAAAGGTTTTAGGAAAAAATTGACTGGACTTTATTCAAACCGAGACTTTCTCTATGGATAACACATTCGGCCCGGTCTGAAGTCAAATAGTGCCCAAGGGGGTGGGTGGTCACACCATCTTGACAAACATAGACCTCGTTGGAAATGTTACTCATGGTAATTTTTTCTACATTTACAGTAAAGTTCCTGTAGTTGAGAGAACAAATTGCCAGCAATTTGGCTCGTGGAATTGTATTTTGAACAATACAATTCCTATAAATGTCCATGTTGAAATTTTTATCTACATAGCGCGTGGGCACTCCTTTGCAACGTTTCTTGATTTCCTCGTCGTGTGTCTGTACAAAGTAGACCTTTGGACTTACAAAAATACCATGGGAAATCATGTCGCTTCCCGTTTCTGATTTAAAAAATAAAAGCCGATTTGGCGCCCAACGTTTCACTAGATCTGGGTAAAGACCGCTCCAATTGGTGTAGTCCATCCGTGAGCTGATAATTTCACCGTGCACCAAATCATCAATTAGATTTGGGGTTTTTACTTTTAACAGTAGAGAATCTGTGTCCCCGTAGCAGACCTCTACTTGCCCCTTTTCCGCCCGCTGTACCCTAGCCACATTGTAGTAGAATTCCAACACGAGCTTTTTTGAGATCTCCAAGATGGCACTGCCTGTAGCAATATTTTTATTTAAGACAGTGTATCTTTTTTTTCCTATTCAATAGTACAAGGTCCGGGCAAATGATCGTGAAGGAAGTGTAATTTGGATCGGCAATAATTTGAGAAATGTGTTTGGGATTGGTCACGATGTCACAACGATTCCTATTGCGAACACTCTCACACAATTTGCCGAAAGCCGAATTCAAAATGAGCTTATAAATATCTTTTCGGCTTTCTTCTGCGCTTCAGAACGTTTGTTGACAAAAGTGTCAACAAACGTTTTCAGATAAGGTTTTTGACTAAACTGTAGTGCTCTGTGAACCTTTGTGAGGTTGAAACCGTTGTTGAACATCCATTTTAAAGTCACATGATGTACAACTATATTTTTTTCGGCAGAAGGTCAGCAATAAGTTTTTGTTTTGAAGGTGACCAATGCCATCCGTCCACCTCGACTAAACACCTATTGCCAGGGCTCAAAGAGTCCTTAGTCACAGATCTATTGATGCACGGGAAAAAAAATCCTTTACTGAATCCTGAAGCTCGACTGGTATCTCCCCATCAATTTCAAAAAACCATCCAACCGGCCCATTCTCCTCAATACTGTCAATTTTGGGGAAATGGGGAGCTTGAGGGTCATTGAGCCATTTATAGTCACCGGAAGGTAGCGCATAATGGGACATGGCCGAGGGGTAGAGAGAAGTCATATCAAGGAAAACTGCATCCGATTTTATCCCCGTCTTCTCTCCAGTTGGATCAGTTTCCAAGATACGATCCCCGTGAAAAAAAATCCACCCATCATTGACGTTTCGATGAACAGATGCTGATCAATGTCTGTAATTAGCCCAATTTTTTCCCCACTAATTTTTAGGAGGAGGTCCATCACCAGATGAGGAGATGAAAAATAATAACCCAAATCAAGATTCAATTCCCCATAGATTTTGTCCGTATTTTTACACATAATGTCTAACAGAGTTAACACATCACTCGAAAAATACAGCTTGCAGTAGTCAAACCCATTTTTACACCCTTCCTCTGCCCACACTTTTTTGGCAGAACTGTATTCATCGGGGATGCAACTAAGATCATGTAGACTATCGTAAAACGACTCAATCGGAGAAATAATTTTCTCGGCGAATCTCGACATGGAACAATAATAATCATAAGGATATATGCCCTTGACCGTCAACAAATCATATAAATCATTTGGAAATTGTTGCTTGAGAAGGGGGAAAGCATTGCAGCTGTCATCATTTTTATGCACCTGAATTAATTCGCTCAATGATTTAGGGAAAAACTGTAGGAATCTAAAAAGCGAATGTTAGTGATGTACTAAATATCGTCTTCAACAAACTGCCACTTAAATTCCAAAAACAGTATTTTTTCTAATGACTTAGTACCGGTTTTGTAAGTCAAGCTATGTATCACCCATGAACCCATTCCTGTTACATTTCCTTGAATACGCGCCATTGCTGGTTCCCCCTGCTTTAGATCATCGCTAGAACTCTTCTTAAAAACCGGAAGAAAAAGTTGTTGTTTAATTTTTATATTACATGAATTGTCAGCCCACCCCCGAAAGTTACTTTTTCCCGTTGAATTGGGATCAAGAAGATGATTATGATCCTGGACCGCGTCTTTTGGGGCAAGAACACCCCTACAAACCCAGCAAATCTTTCCCTTTTCTAGTGCCAGTTTCTCTTTATCTGACAATGTCATTGGATAGTTGGTGTGACGCAATCGTGAAATTGCGGCGTTTGCTGTTTTTATTAAAAATACCAATAAATTTTCCATACCCTCCTCATCCATAGCCAAAAAAACTCTTCCAACTGTATTTTATTATTGGAATCGCGACGGGCATGCGCACAAGAACACGCAACTAGTTTGTGTTCCTTGACTATATTTGGCCTTGATGGGTCTGATACCTCAACCAGTCTTGATTCACAATCTAAAGACACTTTATCAACTTGTAGCAGGGAATTTTGGAAATTTTTAAACTGTAAAGTATCTTTGCCTTCTGCCGGCATTTCAATTCGTTGATTCCCATTAATTTTGCAATGCCTCATTTGATCTGAGAATGTTCGCTCAGATGTGAATGGAGAAAGGCACATGCGGCAATAGAGACGTTCCCCTTTCTTCACGCCTTGGGATAAGATTCGACTTGTTGCTATAACGGAGGAAAGATGACCATAGGAATTTATATCTTTGGGAGGTTCATAAATAACTCATACCCAATTTTTAACATTTTTGTATTCAGTGTCCTCACTGAATACAAAACCCCTTTTTTATTTGGTTTCTTTCCCCCATCTACAAATTCCGTGTCATACTGGAGAACAACCACCCTTACCCCAAGATTTTCATTTGCTTTTTCAAATAGGGTTATTTCTTTCAAGGACACCGGATACTTCCCCTCTAAACAATCAAATTTTGCTTTAGGGAAATTTTTTCCACCGTTACGTGCAAGTCCGTCGAGATTTTTCATTGTTGAATCTTTGTTTAATGTTTTATGGGCTGCTTCTAAAAATTCGTATTTAAAGCATTGCAGCCCTGTGTCAAAACTGAAACCCTAAGCCCCTCCTGTTGCCAACAAATCTGGGTGGGAATTTATTTTGTTACCCCGCCCTCTCCTTAAAATAAAGTTTTTTTAAATATACTGAGATTCAGATCCATGTGTTCAATGTAAAAAATTGTGGACCCACTTCCCCTCTCATTAAACGTGTCCAAAGTTGATATTAATGTATTTATTCAGTTGAAAAAGTTATCCTCAAATTCATTTAGACCAGGATAAAAAGTCTGGTTGCCAGTTGAAAAATGAAAATAAAAAATATCCCCAGATGTTCCCTTTTGTAAAAAAAACTGTAAATAAAATAGAATTGTCAATCACGCCACCCCCAGTCTGTTCAACAGCAATGGTTGGAGATGGCATGAGGCCCCCTAGTACATATTCAAAGGTGTTTGGGGACAATTCATCGAGCCAGCCTGTATTGTCCTGTGATGTAATTTCCATATGAGAATCCAGTTCAGTTGCACTAGTAACATCGCCTTTATGTTCATGCACAAATCTATCTACCCAGTCCGGATCCTCTTTCATGTCAATATCACAAGTTAAATCGTCTAGGCAAGCTATGTCCCCAAAAACATCGTTAAGAAAACCCCTATGCCATTCCATATTATCTACAACTAATGTAGGTTCGTCTCTGAACTCCATTGGTGGTGATAGAATTGGTCCTGTAAATGCTGATGTTTCATCATCCAATGGCAGTGCTATTTCATTAATCTGTAGAAAAAGATTTTTTTTCTATGTGCAATAAGCATTATTTCATAAATTTGAAAAAATCATGTTCATTTTAGTTGTATGTTTACCTGAATGAAGGCTGGATGGTCCTTTTTAGAGCCCCGAGGAGGACCTTTGGGGATCGGGAGCTTCCTTCAGTGTTGGGATAGGGGGATAAGAGCCCTTTCGAGTTGGGGTAGAGGACTTCACAACACTGTTCAAATAGAACTTGTGTATTATAACGACCCTAGACTTTCAGCCTCAAATCCTTTTCGAAAACATCTTCTAAAATCATCTTTTAAAATGTCTCTAACTGTTTCGCCGAAATAATTGCCTAAAATGTCTAAAACGGTTTCGCCAAAATAATCTCTAAACGTAATTTCTGCATGTTCCATTTGTTTTGACATCTCTGCGCTGTAACATTTGAAATTATTAAGAACCTTTTTCCCACGTTAATATCTCTTCATCTCTAAGATAAAAACATCCGGTTATTTGGACCACTTTGTACCGAGCGATTAGCATTCATTTTATACCTGTCAGATTAACATTCAAATTTTCAACCTTTCCGATGGGTTATTTTGATAAGGATTAAATAGGCGCAAAGCTAACTGCAAACATATCTTAGTTTAAGGATGTTTGCTCAACAGCCAATTGTGAAATAGTGGTTTTTGTTTATATAGATTTTGTTTAATGAAATAATGGATTTTTGCATTAGAAAACATCTTGCTTAAAAGAGAAATTACAGGTAAGGTGTATAAATCTATAGAAAAGTATGATAAGCTATTTGCTACTTCTGTGTTATAACCACTCTTTTATATACTGATAATGAAAAAAAATGAAATAGGATTATTGTAGAATAGGTTAGAAACAAATTCAAGTTTAGTTTTACTCATCAAAAGTTACGCGCTTGAGAAAATTTGCCTTATTTTCGAAAATATGGAAAAAATATATACATTTACAAATTCTGACTGCACTTGTACATCTGAAGTCCCTGGCAAATCATGAAGAGGAGTGTCCTCCCGATTTTGACCAGATGAGGCTGATGCATTATATGAAAGCATACATTCCCTCTTAAATTTTCTACCAGGTTGCATAGTGGTCTGTATAGAGCTGGCACTTGGCTTGATTGAATTTAATGGTTCGATTATCATGTTTCGGCGTTGTTCTGGACTTCATCCGACTTTGCACGCTTTTGTTGCGATGGCTGATCAATAGCATTCTAAAATAAAAATCATTTTCAGTTTTCAAACTATTTGGCTTACGGGATGTTACTGCTCCTTCAATACCACAGTACAAAACCCCCAAAATCTGAAAAATGACACAATTTAGTTAGCTAGTTCAATTCTTACTTATTCAGAATATTAACAGAGGGCATTAGGCCATTAATTCCATAGTATCAAACACAAAAAGTTGACAATTATATATTTTTTTATATGCAAAGCCTTTAAAACTTATATACCTAAATTACGAATATCACAGTACTAAACCCCCAAAATTTAAAAAAAAATGTCACAATTTATTAGCTAGCTCAATTCTTACTTATTCAGAATATTAACGGAGGGCATTAGGCCTTCAATTCCATAGTATCAAACACAAAAATGTGACAATTATATATATTTTTTTATATGCAAAGCTATTAAAAATTATATATCTAAATTACGAAATACTTAAAATCACAGAAAAAAGGAAGAAAAAGACTCCTGGACATAGCCTAAACTAAAAATTATTAAGTATATAAAGGGTTCACCCTCTAGCCAATACCTCACCCTATACGCTTAAGTATCTTTTAGCACTTTCAAAAGAGGTATCTATTCTAATTAACCGACCTTTGTGATTCAAGAGTTTGTGATTCGAACGAAACTCGAACTTTAGTGTACAGAGCATGATATTGAGGAGGGCACTGCCCCCTTCAATATGACAGTACCAAACCCCCAAAAGTTGAAAAAATGACACAAGCAGGTAACCTGAACTAAATAAATAATTGTAAGCGAAGAAATTTTTTTCCTTCCATATCAACAATTAAAGTGCCCCCCCTCCCCCAAATTTTTAATGTCAATCGCGAATTAGCATTATTCATCGCTAGGATATAAGAAGTCAATTTCTAAATTATTAAACAATTTTTCTTTTGAAAGGAAAAGCTTTTAAAAATTTACAAACAATTTAAGAATTAAAGCTTAGGTAAATAGCTCCCAAGACCATCCTTGTGTTTCAAACGTCGTTCATAAAAGCTATAAAATTGTAACATCCAGGAGGTTTCTGTATCTCATTACCCTAAATATATGTATGCTAATTTAGTTATATTGCGCTGCAAATTTTTACATGTCAGTCGTGATAAAATAAACACGCATCCGTGATCTTTCTTCTGCGTGGCAAAAAATTGAAAATTCCACATTTTTACAGATAGGAGCTTGAAACCTTATCATTTGGACTCCCTAATACGTTAAATCTGATGGTGTGATTTTTATTAAGATCACTTGATTTTTAAGGGGTGTCTATACCTTTTTTTCAAAAATTAGAAAAATTTTCTCAGGCTCGTAACCTCTGATAGGTAAGACTAAACCTAATGAAATTTATGTACTTGAAATCAGCATAAAAAGTTGACTTTTTTTATATATCTGTTGGTATCAAAAATTCTGTTTTTTTTTAGAATTTTGGCTACTTTTGAGGACGGGCGCTCCTTAATTACAGTTCTTTACCACGAACTGTTTGACGTCGTTGAAGTTTTAATTCTTAGGGTTGTTTTAAAAGCTAAAAAAATAGTCTTAAAGTCTGCATTTTAGTATAATTTTTCTTTTATATTTTTGGTTGTTACGTTGAGTGCGGCCCTTGGACCGTACTCAGGCATAGTTCGTAAGTTAATTCATAACTCAATTTTGAAAAAGCCATTTAGCCGACAAATTTGTAAACATGCTCTTCTTAATCAGATAGTGAGAAAACACCCCTTTTCAGGTAGACGAACGTAGTGATTTGATTATTTTATTGGTGAAACTATCCCGCCCTGTTTGAATATTATCATCTTTTTCAGATGGAAAGGATGAAGAGCGATTTGATTATTTCTTATAGCGAAACTGACCGGCCCTGTTCTGAAGATTTACCGAAATGCTTTTTAAAAGAGCTAACAACAAAGTGAAAAAAGCGTAAGTAAGGAAGGTAAAAGAAATTATTCCTTGGCTTAATGAAGAGACAAAAATAGATTTCATTTTATTATAATAATGAGAAAATTTTAATTACCAGAAGTGAATTAAAATATTCCATATCTCTATCAAAATAAATGATTGCAAAATACAGATACTGATAGAATGAATGAACTATTCAAGCTTTAGAAAATTCAAATCTGAAACTTGAATATATACAAAAAAAATAACTGAATATATTAGCATCGTAACAAGACACACTGGTTTTCTGACACGGATTTACCCTAAAAGACATGTATACCATATATATCATGAAGTAGAAATCTAGTCAACGTAAATTATGTCAGAAAACTTGTCCTTCATAACATGTTACGCAATTCCCAACTAGCACAAGATAGTAGTTCGTATAGCTTCTATAGAAGTATAAGGCCATGTGAGGGAGCTCTGAATCTCTTTAAAAAGGTGTAGAGGCGTACGCAAATAGCGTAGAAATTGCTATATGTCCACGCAAATAACATAGAGATTGCTATATGTCTACGCAAAGTATAAGGTAACATACTACTATTATTTATTCTGTTTGTCTTGATTAATATGTTTATTGTATTTTATTTTTTTCGATATTTTGACTAATAAAGCCAAACTGTTCGAAATACATATCGTTACCAATACAACACAATCAATACTCAAGCTGTTTGGAGGGTTTGACAGAGAGGGGGAATAGGACCACTTTTATTTGTAAACTTTGATTGGCCTTGTGATATTTTGTTGTTGTATTGACGTTATTGTTAAGAAAAATGAAAAATACACTCATTTACGTCATTTTTAGCAAAGAACAAATGACGCTATAGCTTTTAAAGGGTTTAGGGGAAGATTGCCTATTTCCTGTTTGTGTTAATTTCGGCTCGTTTTAAGTTTGACGTGAATATTCATTCACATTTCTGTTCATTCTAAGATTCATTTGTTTATCTATAGCACTATCTGTAATCTTTATGTTTAGTGTGATTATTAATTTAAATTTTCTTTTGTTTAGGGTTTCATTTATTCATTGATAGTAATTTGTGAAACCTATTATGTCCCTTTCTTTTTTTCATCTATATGGCTCTTTATTTTTTCGTGAAAAATTCATCTTTGAATTGTTTTTTATTAATCATAAGAAGCTGACTTGCTTAAGTTGATTTATAATAAGATGCTAAGCAGGACAGGATTTCAAGTACCTAATTTTGGCTGTGAATATTTGACAGGTATTATACTCTTGTATACTCTTGTAAATAGTAGTATGTTCAGTTGTTGAGACGACTATATATGACAGATAGATTTCCTTATTTTAAAATTGATATTCTATAATATGGAATTGTCAAATCATAAACTGTATAATATATTGGTTGTTAAACTAATTTTTTTTATGTACAATAGATCATAAAAGTGACATATTAGACGTTTCAAGGGGGTCAAGAAGTATACTTTAACTACTAGTTGAAAATGCCATTCAGAGGCTATATAGTTCCCCGAAATAGCTCAAAATACTTATCATCACGGTCGTAACCAGGATTTTTTTTGGAAAGATGTTATAAAAATTTTTGTTACTATTGTATTCTGTGACATATGCGCGATATTGTACAGCGAAAATGCTGAAGAAACTAGTCAAACAGGTTTCTTTCAAGAGACAATTCCTATGCTGAGGATTGCAAACGGTGCTTTATCACTGCGTTTAGAATATTTAAACTTTTGTTTTTTGGGGTTTAGGAGGAAAAAAATACCTAGGTTAGGTTAGGTTACGTATTTAATATATTATGCTTTACCCGTTTTTTTGTTTCTTTTCCCCAGGGGTGATCATATCGATCCAGTGGTCCTGGAATTTTGCAGGAGGGCTCATTTGAACTGAAATTATTCCATATATGAAAGGGACTGTCCCCTCCTCATTGCCTTACTCTTTACGCTAAAGTTTTGATCTGGTTCACAACTCTATTTTTGAAAAATTTTAGCGTAAAGAGCGAGGCGTTGAGGAGGGGACAACCCCTTTCATATACGGAATAATTTTTGGTCGTTTTAAGTTTTAATGTCGCCCCTTACTTTCAGTTAAAAAAACTTAATTTTTTTTAATTGAATAACTTTGAAAAACACATCAAATATTCATTTATATTCATTTGTGTTACTTATTTTACGAGTCGGACAAAAATTTGGGAGGGGCGGATAAAAATACCCTGATCCCCCTGAATACGGCCTTTCTTATCATACCTAAATATTTTAGGTAAACTTTATGGTTTAGTCATTATTTGCCATCCTTCTGAACACACAAATATAATATTTTTCTACGAATCCTGAGTCTTCATTAGCAATTTTGTAGCTGGATAGATAACGCGCAAGCTGTTCAAGCACAAAAAGATTGTGACGAGATGATCATCCATGCCATTGCAGATACCAAAATTTACTTTTCTTTTTGATCGGAAAATATTTTGAATTCTCCTATTTTACCGGGAAATATTTGTATTATAGAATATGAATAAAAGAATTAACTTTGGAAGATGGAGAAACATACAAAAGGGAACTAAAATTATTCTTTTAGGCAAAGAGGATCAGTCTATACGATATATTCTCTTCCCTAGTCATGATGAATCACTAACAAAATACACACCATTTTGTTTTTTTTTAGTATTTTTTCTGGTGAAGGGGATGTATACTAATTTTCAAGGTTATGTTACTATACATTAATTTGACTTCTAGATATCATTACTAGCTTCCAATTTTTTTTCCTATCTCATTGCTGATTAGGCAGAATAGTATCGTTAAGAGACACAAAAAAAATAAAAAAAATGAGCACAGTGCTATACACTATTTTACCTGGAGTTCAGATTTGTTGAAGGCTTGTAAAAGTAACCCCAGCCTTGTGTACATCCATTATCATGGGCTTAATTTCAGCATTTCGATTGGAGCGCAAGAGGAGTTCCGCATTATGGGGTTTGAATTACCCTTTAGGGGAAAAGGGTCCCCCGGAATATATTTGAAAAATACAAGTCTAAATGTTTTAAAGCTGTCTGGAAACTTATTTCGGGAAAATATTATATAATCGATACCAAACAGTGAAAAAGTAAAGGTGGTGTGGACCTACCCTAAGTCTTCAATAAAACATTTTCCTTCAAGTTTTAACGAGGAAAAATCAACTATTTAGCAAAAACAGTGCAAAATTATTGAGAATATTACACAATACATAATACATTATAAACAATGCACACATCAAACAAACGTTACCAAAATTGTCTGGTGGTGGAGACTCATTAGAGAATTATTTGCAGTCGAGGAGAATTGCTTGTACGAGGAATAGGGGATATATCTGTCCGAAGCCTGTCAATGAGAAACCCAGTTACGTGTCCTCAAAGTTTCAGAAGGGTGGCAACCACTTGGTGAACCTATCATTGAAAGATGCTAGCTAACAGGCAGATAAAGTGATGTCTGGAATTGGGTACCAGACGGTTAAAGATATTTTCTTGGATCGTATAGAAATAGAAGACAATAGTAATGAAATTCTTACATCTAAAGCATTCTCCGTAAGCAATGCGCCGGAGGCTCTGGCAGTCCCAGTGGAAAGTCAGCGAGCCAGCCCTCTATTTAAACGACGACAATCTTTCCATTTGAGGGCTGGGTAATTGTTTGCTCAATGAATTGTTTGACAACAAGAACATTTATTGCTGGAGAGTCTAAATGAAATGGCTATCCTTGGCCAATCTGAAACGAGATTCAGCGAAACCATAGAAATGAAATTGTCTTTGCTCTCGTTGGAGAGGAACCCCGACCCATTTATAATTTCGGTTCAGACGATGCTTCAGGACAAGACATTGTAGGACTCTTAATAAATAACGGAGCCACAATCAACCTCCTAGAACGGAAATATATCTCCTTGTGATTGAGTTTGACATGCTTTAAGAGCCATTTATTCAACGTCACTGCTAATGTCACATCCGACTAGAATTTCAAAATAATTTGTAATAGACAAGTTTTTTGATAAACTAGCAGAATTAGTTAGATCCATACAAAGGTATGACCTTCTGCTTATCGCTGGAGATTTCACCGCCTATATCGGTAGCTATAAAGCTGGCAATGAATGAGCTGTGGATAAATTTTTATTTAAAGATAGATACGTGCGATAGAGAAGACTCGTGGAGTTAGCTCAACTCTAAAACATAGCCATAACCATATAGCCTGTTCAAGCAAAAACCATTGCACAAGGACACCTGAAGATCCAGAGATGGAAGGAAAGGATCTTAACTTGATCACATTCTAACACCAGATTATTGGAGATGCTCTATTATGAACTGTATGGCCTTTAGTGGCACTGACGTTGGGCTCCAAAAACGGGCCTAACCACAAACTAGTGAAGTTTATCCTAGCCCTCTAACTAGGAACGCGAATAAGAGCTATCCCCCCTCAAAGTACGATTTAAGACACCTCCAAGACAAACAAAAAATGGAACAATTACGTTTAGAGCTTTCTAATTGGTTCTTAATTCTGGTTTTAGATACTGGCTCCGAGTTAGCAAGCAATAATGAGGACGAATGGAAGTTAAACGAAGAAAATATAAAAGTACCAAAAAATGGATCTCTGATGAAACCATCAAAATAGCATTGAATTTGCAGCAACTGAGCAGCAAGGGGCAATCTGAGTTCGTGGGCCTCCGGAATCAACGCTCTAAATCAGCTGCCGTTACAGGCAGAGACATTGGGATCCAAACGCAATTAGTATGGAGAAGGCCACATGGCACTTAGAGTTGAGGAAACTTAACCAACTTCTCGAAAAGGCTTTTGGTAAAAAAAAGAATAACAGAACTCCAATAAGAATCAATGCTAGCACCTTTATTTTGTTTTTGTTTTTATTATTTAAATCCCACCTCCTCTCCTCTTGGTGACATAATAATCTTTTTCACTTAATTTCAAACTTTAATGTCACCTACACTAATTTAAAAACGACTTTTATTTTTGGAAATTTGGATTTGGGTAGCCAAAAATAATTGAAAAAGACAAGGTATACTACAAAAAAAATGCTAGTACCCTCATCACCTGTAAGCATGATATTACAGAAAGATGGATGTCTTTTTTCAAAGTCTACCTAGTCCCATAATATCCAGAGAAACCCTCCTATCTGAATCCTTCAATAGAAGCAATATTTTCACAAACACCAGCAGTTTTCCTAATCAGCCCACTAGAGAAGATGGAACTAGTCAGCGTGGCCCCTATAGTCTTTTTAATGTTGAACCACTAACTTTGCAAGAGATCCAGTCATAGTGAAACTCAATAATTACAAGGCCACTGGAATTGACTTGACCCTAACGGAAATTTTAAAGCAGCCCCAAGCCTAGGTTCAAGATTTCAGGATCGTTTCACAGGAGTTTAGACAAAAGAAACATTCCCCAAGGATTGGTAAGACTCTGTGAACATTCAAGATGGGGAAAAACTGAGTACAAAAACTACCTCAGAATATTCTTCATCAATATAGCTGAAAATACTTTGTTAATGTTTTCTCAAATTGATTCAAATCTGCAAGAAACTCGACAACCCAACCCAATCAAGCTGGATTCAGAATAGGCATGGGATGTGTAAATCAGCTTTTCACATGGAGACAAAAACTAAAAAATAGAACTAAACATAAGGAAACAATAACAGCAGTCTTAATCGATTTTGCGATCCTGTTCGGTTCACTTTTCCTTTGTGGGATTTGGATGGCAATGCTGAACGATGGAGTGCCACCCGAAATCATTCACCTGATCCAGACATACTACAAACACTCGATCCTTCATTTAAGTCAACGGAGAACTATTGTCTTGTTCCAGCATTGAACATGGTATGACACAAGGTTGTACTCTATTCCCAGTGCTTTTCAGCTTAGTAATGGACTGGATTTTGAGGAAAGCCTTGCAATGCTGCATCGGAATTAACATAAGCTAGAAGTTCAACATCACCGATTTGAACTGCTTCAAAGATGTCTGTCTTGCTGCTAGGTAGCTCATCCCAAGAAACTCAAGACATGCTCTAGAGAGTATCTGTAGTAGCTGATTCCATTTGATTGGAGATCAGTATTTTGAAGACAAAAGCAATGAACAACGATGAATCTTGATCACCTCTAATATGGCTTCACTTTCAGATTGAGCTAGTTGACAAATATGACTACCTAAACTCAATGATAGACCTCAATTGTGGATGCAGTGATGAAATTAGTGCCAACATATCAGTAGCCTCCATTATCTGTTCACAACTGTGTCAAAAAAACGGTCAAAAAAATTATCCAAAACGGAAGTTCTCAATTCATCTGACCTTAGGCGCATAAGAAACGTATTTGGACTGAATCTGCGTGGCCGAATCCTGGACGAAATGGCAAGAAAACGTTTCGAATAGTGGTTCGATCTAAAAACCATGGTTTGGCACCACCGTCTTACCTGTTTCAGCTATATCTATCGCAGGCTTTGTAACTCCTTTGTTTCTTGGACACTTTGATGCCAAATGCACCCAGACTCAGAAAAAGGCGCAGAAGCTAGTAAACTCTTAGAAGAACGTAATTGAATTTAACTTCAAACCGAGCGAGGGTGTTCACATGACAAGATTGCTGATGGTGAGATCTGAAGTCAAGCCGATTTGACTTGAAATTTGTGTCCCTTTGACCCTTAACACCAACCAACGGAATTCGATGATTGGCACTTCCTAATGATACACAGGAAAGCTACACAGCTTGTGTCCAGTTTCAAGTACAAGGACAAGCAATTAGCTTACCCAATCACACTTCACATAAAACTAGTATTACCGTAATTTTTACCGTATCTACGCTAATTTAATCGAAAGTTAATTTAAAATGAACCTCTTAACGTAGTTCTATTTTGTATTTTGGCAAAAAAATGAAACTGGAAACACATAAACAAGTATCGCACCAACTATTACGTAGGTTTACTTACTATATTATAATATAACTGTACCTTCTTGATCCCCTCTAATAACGCCTATGTCCTTTACCATTCCTTATTTAAAAAAGCTGAAATTGCAACGATGAACTAAAAGTACGATTAAGTAACATTACGATTAACTAACTTTAATTCTCTTGAGATCAGAGCCACCTATAAAGTGTGAAGATCTAAATCTAGAAGCAACACATGGAACTACTGACACTTCGGCAACGGAGTGTGATTGTTAAAATGAATAAACAGTGTTGTTCAAATTATTGTTCTTGAACTGTACCATGAGTAAAATACGATGCATTTAAAATATCAAAATAGAGTTCTTTCTTTCTAAAGATAATTCCGACTTCCTATAGTTAAGTTAAATCTAGTTTCAAAAATGAAAAGTCCTTAATCAGCAAAGAAAAAAAACTGCAGCTAGCCTCAGACAAAGAACGGTGCTATCCAAGCTTTAGATTTTGCTAAGACAGTGAGCAATAAAAAAGGTGCTACGCACAATATTTCTAGGGAAGTTTAAGCGACAAGATCCGTGAGAACGTCTAAATCATCAAAAATATTTAAGATGTATTATTGGACGAAGGGTTCACATCCTTGGGGCCACTCTAGCCAATTGTGAGCCTGTTCTTAAAGCAAATACAAAAAACTACATTTGATAGTGGGGTAAAAGTGCTTTTTATATATATTCGTATTTGAGAATGAGGACCGCTTAGACAGAATTACTTGGCTAACGATCTTGGCAATTCTTTAATTTATGTATCTCTGTCACCATTGTTGTCGTTTGAAGTGACTCACTGCTGTACACCTAAAAATGTAAGTCCCAATATATCTATTGTTTTTACCTGTGTTTATTTCATTTTATAAGTCTGCATCTAGTCTAAAAACAGGTAATTAGTTCGCAAATCTCCAAGGACATCCCCAGGGAATCTGATTTTCAGATAGCTCAAGAAAAAGAGGTCACATTTATATTTCTACATATTCTATTTTCTCCCATTAATTGAGGGCGGCGCTAGCCTAGTTGACACAATCTTTAGCGCTATAAGCGGCGCTATCGGAGAACCTATAAAGTGTAATTTCTCAGCTTTAAGGTACGATATTACATTTGACGCGGTCAATATTTATGACCATAATTAAGCCCAGTTCTTTTTCTTCTATAACCACAGCCCTAAGGCTCTTATCGCTACAAATGGCGCAGCCGGCAATGGGAAGAAAACTTGCGAACTAATTACGCTATAAACTTTGTAATTTGAATTTAATTATTTGAGAGATACAGACATATAAGTAAAGTGATTAGGCCTACAACCGCTAATATACGACAGGAAACCCTTTATATCTCATAGGAGATATTAGCCTCCCCAAAAATAGGTTAAGTGAAAAAATAAATTTATTTCGAGTCAATTCAAAAAATAATGTCGAACAACCTTAACGAGTTATTAATAGTGCAGAAATTGATGGCAAAAAATATAGAAAATAGTGAAGTCTATACCGGAGTACAATGGTCAATCAGATATTGACAAATTCCATATCCAATTGGCCCAGTTTGTACAACTAACAAAAACAGAGCTAGGAGCATTAGTCGACATGCTCCTACTACGATTAAAAGTTCAGGCCTTAACCTTTCTAAAACAGATTAATCATACCATAGGCAATAACGCCAACTTACCAATAAATACGGTTGATAGCTTGTTAAAAGCATTTAAAGATAGATGTATCAAAACCAGTTCCATAAATAAATTAAAACACGCAACGGTGAGCTTTGACTTTTTTACAAAATATAAGAGAATATCTTGATGATATTCGCATTTCTGTAGAGGCAAAATACGGAAGTGGTTCGGGGCAACTGTATGAAAAAGTCATAAAAAATACCTTTTTGCAAGGGCTACCCCCAAAGCTATATAGGGTGGTAATATCCAAAAATATTCCGACGTTGGATCTCACAGTTCAGAAGGTAGAGCGATTGATCGAAGTCGATACGATGGTCGCAAATCACAGAAAAGCAAAAATAAATAGCAGGCAATTCAAATGCGAACATAAACTTCAAGAGCGATCAGGCGTCCCCCAATTTCTTTTCAAGGGATAAATCCCCAGTACCACAAAGAAACAAAACGCAAGAACTCGCTAGGCAGAAAACAGTACTTTTTCAGCTTGTCAAACAAACCAATTACGAAAATAACCCTACAATAATGAGGTGCTATAATTGTAATCGTGTTGGGTATATCGCGAGAGAGTTCCGTTACGTCCCCAGTCGCATACCAAGAATTGCTGTCGGTAATACGCAAAATTACGGCAACCATTTGTTCGTAAAAACAAATTTTAGCACCGGTCGTGCACTAAGCTGTAGCCAGGGGGATTGCGCAAATCAGTACCTTACAACACGTTCCAGCCAAACTTGTATAACCCTCCCCCCAATAGACAAATTAGATACTGATTTGAAAACCCAAATACTCATCAAAGCCAATATAATGCGAGAATGCTATATAGAAATCACGAAAATTTGACGATGGGAAATGAAAATTTTGCAAGCCAACGGCAGTGGCATTCAGCGCCAGCAAGTGGCACTGACAGAGGACATCCACGTTACCATAATAATACATGGCGAAGGCAGATAGACGTAAATCAATTAGATATGCCTAAGGAAACTCATACGTCTGAATATCTATTACAGGCACCGACACATGAAATAAATCCTCAGGGAAACGTTTCAAGTCCCTCAGAAATATAAATTGGACCTAGAGGGTGCCCGGAATATTTAATAGGTCCAAAACAATGTTAGTGCTGTCTTGTAGTGATATTAATAACAAGTTACCTATATTTAATGATTTTTGTGTACAAAATGTTTATTTTAAGGCTTTGATTGTCTCTGGTGCAACGATTAGTATCATAAACTCATGAGTATTTAATATGTTTCCTCTGTATATTAGGCGACAGAGGAACCCTAATAATCCCAATTTAACTAGTGTGACAGGTCATAAATTGGATGCAAGAGGTTCAATTTGCCTAAACGTAAAATGAGACAATAGGATCTTTACGACAAATTTTATAATATGCGATAACATTCTGTATGAAGCAATCATAGGCGCAAATTTTTTAAGGTCCAATAGAGTACTATTAGACTTAGCAAATGAGAGACTTGTCTACCCGTCTAAGGTGGGGGAAGAAATTTCTACCTTAAGAAATCGTAACAGAAGATACGAAGGCTACATAACAGTAAACAAAATTTCTGACGGTATAATGTCGCAACCTTTTGAACCTCATGTCTCGGAAGGAGGAAAAGGAATAATCAGAAACTTGTCCAATTATTCTGAAAGAAATTGCAGAGATGAAGTAAATTTAAATAATAAAAGTATTGAATTCGCAAAAATAAAAATAGGAGATATGCGACAGTACAGGTCAAACGAAATTAAGAAAATAGCGGAATTATGGAAAAACGTAGTAAAACCCAACTTGACGCCACAAGATGCCGCAATGGCGCAGCAGAGCGCCAGTATGAATCAAATAAACAATGAAAATAAAGAGAAATACTATGGATTCGCGATAAGGAAAACAAAAGTCCCTCCCAAAACGATGCAAAAATTCGAATATCAAAAATGTTGAGTCAGTGGTTAGCAAATCCGAAATATGGCTTGCGACCCCATCTGAAATTCCCAAAAATCTGCTATGTGAGGAACACATTATATCTTATAACCAAGGAGAAGGTTTTATTTGGGTAACTAATAACCACGAAAATGATACAATTACGATAAAAAAGAGGACGCGTTTAGTTCAAATCCAGGTTTTAACGGAGAATGATTTTAATGCATGGAAAAATTCTAAAAGAAACCCAGTTAACGGCATTAAAACTTCAAATAACAAATATCCTTTAACTAAATCGCAATTTTTAAACAAATTTAATATGGATCATATTACGGACAGGGAACTCAAGAAAAAACTATGCGAATTATTATGGAATTTTAAAGATGTGTTTTCTTACATCTGAAGATGACATCGGGCTGATACCATTTTATGAACATTCAATTTTAACGACTGGTAATCCCGTAGCAAAACAGCCATATCGTGTGCCGTATAAGCACAAAGAGTGGTTAAAAAATAAAATACATGAATTAGAAAAAAAAATGAAATTATACACCAAAGTATAAGTCCGTATAGTGCACTAGTGATCTTAGTACCGAAAATGAATGGTGATCTTAGACTTGTAGTAAATTATAGAGCCCTCAACAAACAAGTAGTTAACGATAAATTTCCTCTACCAAGAATAAATGAAATTCTTGACTCAATTTCAAGCAAAACAAAATTTTTACGTCTTTGGACCTTACCCAAGGCTACCACCAAGTGAAAATAGCCGAAAAAGATGTCCATAAAACTGCATTTTCAACATGTGAATGTGGTTCATATGAATACTTAAGGGTACCATTCAAACTTAAAACGAGTTCAAGCGCGCTATGTAGACCCCTATAACACCTGTTAAGAGCATTAAAGAATATCATTCATTTTGTTAATGATGTCATATGCGTGGGACAAAATGCTGAACAACACTTAGCAAAGTTAGCTAAGGTGTTCAAGAAGTTCAGACAAGGCAATTTAAAATGCCAGCCTGATAAAGTAAATTTATTTCAACCTAAAATTAAATTTTTAGGGGTAGTAGTAAAACAAGGAGAGATATCCCCAAACCAAGATAAAATAAAATGTGTTGAAAACCTCAAACCTCCCAGAACTATGAAAGAATTAAGGGGAATTTTAGGTCTTACTGGCTCTTTAGAAAATTCATGCGCAATTACGCCCAGATTGCAAAACCCCTCACGAAATTAACTAAAGGGAACTCCCATAATGTTACCTGGTCCCAGGAAGCTCAAACTTCCCTAGACCGTCTAAAAAATGCGCCCACTTCAGAACCAATATTATCACTTCCTGATTTCGAAAACGAAAAATTCGTGGTCACAAGCGATGCTAGTTCAAAGGGCATTGGCGCTATTCTCTCGCAAATAACCCCGGTAGAAAACCCTAATTCTCTAGAGGGAACGCCTAAACAAAAACAAATAGAAAAAGTTATATGCTACTCGAGTAGAACTTTATCAAAAGGCGAAAGTAGTTATTCCACCACAAACTTAGAGTTATTATCTATAATCCACCACTTAGACAAATTTAGACACTACTTAATTGGTAGAATATTTATGCTACGATCAGACCATAAAATACTGCAGTACCTGGGCACATTTAAAAACCCCACGAGAATTCTAGCTAGATGAATTATGAAAATCCAAGACCTAGACTATGAATTTGAACATTTAAAAGGTAAACAAAACGCAGATTGTGACTTTTTGAGTAGATACCCAGAAAATATTCCGTCGGAAGCTGAGAAAATGAAGTTAACGCTATCAATGCTAAGAGCAACCATATATGTAAGAAAAACAAAGTCAAAGACACAGTAAAAGAAAATAAGATTAACTATTGTCCCTTGTCTTTAGAAAGTATAAAAAGAAAGCAAAAAAGGATGAAATGTGTCCCGCGCTTATTAATTATTTTGTGAATGACGATGCGTTACCGGATAAATTCAAAACTCTTAGAAAAGAGATAGATAATTTTTGCTATGACCTTGCTGAAGAAATACTGTGTAGAATCGTGACTGCTGAGACAAAAAGAAACTAAACTTCAATAATACCTTTATTACCACAAAACTTAATAATGCCTGCATTTGAATATTTTCATTCAGATATAGGTGGACATTTAGGAGTGATAAAAACATTTAATAAATTAAAACAGTATTTTTACGTGCCGTCGGCAATGACAAAACTTAAAGAATTTGTAAGTACATGCGAAGCATGTAACTTAAGGGAATCCCCTCAGCTTATCCTAATCCTTCAATGGGAAGGGTCCTGGTAGCAAACTAACCCTTTGATATTACCTCATTTGACTTATACGGAACAAGTGGATCCTTGCCTGTTTCCAGCAGAGGCCATACTCGTATTTTCTCAGTTATAGACCATTTTTAAGGATTTACTTTTGGAAAAGCATCGAAAAATCAAGGTGCTTACGCCACAAGTAAGGAGTTGGCAAAATTATTATTAAAATTCGGCATTCCTAATAAAATTTTGAGTGACAACGGAGGTAATTTTATTTAAAAAGTAACAAAAGATTTAATGAGTTTCCTCAATATAGAGAAGATGGTGACAGCTCCGTACCACCCACAAGCTAATGGTAAAATAGAAAATAGGCATAAAATATTCTCGAACGTATTAATTATTTATACAAAAGACAATAGGAACGACCGGGATCAATTCTTACCTTATTTAACTAACGTAATCAACACTGCTTATTCAGAAACAACTAAAGATAATCCATTTTATTTACTTTTTGGTCGTGATTTTAGAATCCCGTATGATGAGAGTATTGAATCTCGGCAGTATTATAATAACTCAGAGGATTAAAAACTAGAATTCATAAATAGGACGAGGAAGACTTATAAGAGAGTTAGGCAAGAGTTGGAAAAATGTAAAATAAACCAAGAGCTAAGAAACCAGCCCAAAGTCAAGGGGAATACGGATTTCAAAGTAGGAGACTGCGTTTACCTAAAGAACGAGACAGAAACCGAAGGAAAAAAACTTTCCAAAAAATATTCTGGACCGTAAAGAATAGTCATAAAGTACGATACCAAATATACTTTTAAAATGGAGAACCCCGATAGCGGAAGAACTTACAAGGCGCATGTTAGCCGAATAAAAAGATCCAAATTTCCAGAGAGATGGGTATCACATCCCTCCTCCACTGATTCGTAAGATGCGGAAAATGAGCCACCTAAATGAAGATTGGCAGAGCTAAAACTTTTAAATTTTAAACAAGATTATTTTGAAGATGACAGTGATGAGGAAAATTTTGAAGAATTTTTAGCTATGAAAAATCTAGTTATTCCAAAGAAAAAATCCCTAATACCAGGATTTTTTCATGAAATAAAAACTTCCAAAAGATCCAAAAAGTTATTCATTGGCGAGCGCAGGAGAACTGGATTATTCGATATATCCAAAAACCATATTTATCCCCGATAGAATGTTGAACCCTTGGCCACCCAAAGGATTTCCAGACGATATGGTTTCCCCTGCAACACTAATAGAAAGGCCCTTGTCATTGCAAGAAGAATTAAACGGAGCTGTAGAAACCCCCGGTATTACCGTAAAGAAAACTCCCAAAGATTCAACTAAAACAAATCTGCAAGAGGCTATGGATTTAATAAATTTCCCCATAAAAAAGAGTCAAAGTACATTATCCTAGAATAAAACTCCCAAGGATGACCAGCAAGGTCAATATCATGATATAACTGTGTCCAAGGTCAAACCTAAACAGTGGACTTCATGGAAAGAAACCTTGCTGCACAAAATGCCCTATCCCCCTGATAACAAGGCATTCAAACTGTGGAGAAACCCCGCTAAAACTCTTGATTCCTCCCAAAGCTCTCAAGAATATTTCAAATCTCCCGAGTCGAAAACTCAAGACGAGGACTTAAGGAATAAACCTTTTACTTTCAGGGGAGTAGAAATTTACGAAGGAAGGGCAGGTGAAACCTCAAAAAGCGCCACTTCTAAAAGTTCTGATATAAGATGATGTTTATAACAATTGCTACTGCAGTATTGAAAAAAAATGCAGTTTTTCATAAGAACTCTTTCTTTTTTTTGTTTGTTAATTACGAAAAGTTTTTTAAATTGCTACTGCAGTATTGAAAAAAAATGCAGTTTTTCATAAGAACTCTTTCTTTTTTTTGTTTGTTAATTACGAAAAGTTTTTTAATACATGAATTTCCTTTAAAATGAGCCATTAGACATATCTCTATGATGTTCCTGTGTCCCGCTAGCTGTGGAGGAAGAGAAAAAAAGATGACTTCGATGCAGAATATTGTTGTTCAAACCACTTATCTTGTTTTTTAAGGCAGTAGATTTTCCTCGTTATTCAAGCCAAGGAGCTCTAAGTTTCCTACATATGGGTTTCGGACAGGGCAGTTTCCATAGTTTACTTTGTGTTTCGATGTAACTCTCTTTTTAGGAGTTATAGTTTAATCTACTTCCTTAGTATGGGAAGTGACCTTCTCTTACCAGTTGCTAGCTACCGCTACAACCCGGATCTCTACTCTAATTTAGAGTTCGTCCTTTACTATAACAATATATTTCCCTTGCTGTTCAAGCCAAATGACAGAAAGTTTCCTATACAGGGGTTTCGGACAAGGCGGTTCTAATGGTGTACTTTTTGTTTTGATCTGACTCCTTTTATAGGAGGAATGGTTTTTTTTTTCTTAACATTGGACGTGATCGTCTCTTACTAGGTTGCTAGCTACCGCTGCAACCCGGATAGATTATTTCAGTTAGCATGGTCATGTCTTTCTTTACTGTAACAAGCCAATATATTTCCCTTGCTGTTCAATCCAAGGGACTGAAAGTTTCCTATACAGGGGTTTCGGAAAAGGCGGTTCTAATGGTGTTGGCGGTTCTAATGGTTTTGATCTGACTTCTTTTTTAGGAACTATGAGTTTTTATATTTCTTAACAATGGACGTGATCGTCTCTTACTAGGTTGCTAGCTACCGCTGCAACCCGCACTTGGTTGCTAGCTACCGCTGCAACCCGGATAATTGACAAACACCATTTATGATGAGCTATATTTGTCCTTTATGTAACTACACCTGGAACTACCATACATCAGTTAGTATGGGAGAGAGATCGTTCTTTACTGTAACATTTTTGCCATCTTCTTGTATTTCTGAATGTAATTTTTCCCTTTGTCCTTATGCGTTCTTCGGTACAACCTCGCAGAGAATTTAATTTTTTCATTATAGATTTTGTCACCCCAGTAACGCTCCTTGATCTTTTGTTTGGCTGTCTCAATTTTTACTTCTCGATACACCTGGACGGTTGAATACCTTTGCTTTTGGTTTTTCTTATATTTGATGCAGTAATCTTCATCATTGTGATAACTCTCCTTGAACTTCTGTTTGGCTGTCTCAATTTTTGCATGTCTATAATCTTCATCATTGTGATAACACATCTTGCTGTTTTGTTTTGCTCTCTCAATTATTACTTCTCGATACGCCTGGTCGGTTGAATACCTTTGTTTTGCTCTCTCAATTATAACTTCTCGATATGCCTGGTCGGTTGAATACCTTTGTTTTGCTCTCTCAATTATTACTTCTCGATACGCCTGGTCGGTTGAATACCTTTGTTTTGCTCTCTCAATTATTACTTCTCGATTCACCTGGTCGGTTGAATACCTTTGCTTTTTTCTTTTCAAGATACTATCTCTCATGTTTGTGCAGTACAAATTCCTTCTGTAACTGTATTTTACAAATTCCAAAAACTGTATTTTTGATGTCTTTCCATACTGCTGTCTTTTCAAAGACATTTGATTTTTGTTTTTGAAACAATCAAACAGTTCGTGGTAAGGTTGTATTTTAAACTTTTTATTCCATAGATAGCTTAACACTGGAACATCGTAGAGAGTTGTTCAATGGATCATTTTAAATTATAATAAAGAACGAATATTTTACCGATTATCTACTAATAACCATATATGACGTAATAAGTGACATGACGTAATATATAAAACCTATTGTGTACCAATAACCATATATGGCTTAATTAGCGACGTGACGTAAAAATTGAAAAAATTAATTTCTATTTTATTTTCGTTTTTAGTTCAGAATTGCTAAAGTTATAAACTGCAAAAATATTTATGGTGTCTGAACAATGTTTTTAATCTTTTAATTTAGACTGGAAAAATACCTGAAGAATCGCTAAAGTTATAAACTGCAAAAATATTTATGGTGTCTGAACAATGTCTTTAATCTTTTAATTTAGACTGAAAAAATTCCTGAAAATTTAAAAATTAGTATAATTTTTTGTTAGGTTCTTGATACTTGATACGTGACATAAAAACATTCAACTAATGGTTACATAATGGTTTCAATGAAGCAAGCTACACGCAAGTATAAAAACAGTACTACCAAAAAACAGAGTTAGCATCTTGAAAAGAAAAAAGCAAAGGTATTAAACCGACCAGGCGCATCGAGAAGTAATAATTGATAGTGACAAACAGCGTTATTATAATGATGTAGTTTATAGACATGCGAACATTGAGACAGCCAAACAAAAGAGTAAGGAACGGTATGATAATGATATAGATTACCGAAACAAACATAAGAAAAAAGCTGCTACCAGAATAATGGGTAGATACTGGGGTGACAAAAGCTATAATGAAAAAATTTATTATAATAAAGAACGAATATTTTACCGATTATCTACTAATAACCATATATGACGTAATAAGTGACATGACGTAATATCTAAAACCTATTGTGTACTAATAACCATATATGACTTAATTAGCGACGTGAGGTAAAAATTGAAAAGATTAATTTTTATTTTATTTTTTTTTTAGTTCAGAATTGCTAAAGTTATAAACTGCAAAAATATTTATGGTGTTTGAACAATAGTTTTAATCTTTTAATTTAGACTAGAAAAATTTATAATAAAAGACGATCATTGGAATAACAAGCTATTGCATACATTGGAATTAGATAGTTACTTGATTGTTTGAGACTCGTCTCTTACTATTTCAAAGAAGAAAAAGCCGTATGCTTTTTCGTGTTTGTAATCAGTTTATTATCATATCCGGGTTGCAGCGGTTGCTAGCATCCGGGCTGCAGCGGTAGCTAGCAACCTAGTAAGAGACGATCACGTCCAATGTTAAGAAATATAAAAACCCATAGCTCCTAAAAAAGGAGTCAGATCAAAACAAAAAGTACACCATTAGAACCGCCTTATCCGAAACCCTTGTATAGTAAACTTTCTGTCCCTTGGCTTGAACAGCAAGGGAAATATATTGGCTTGAAAATCATGAAAAGTGGCAGCTACTATAACATTCTGCCTAAACGGGATATTTTTTTTCTTTGTATCCAGAGATAGCATGGCACTGGAACATCGTAGATAGTTGTTCAATAGCTCATTTTAAAGGAAATCTCTAGATCTAGCGCCTTTTTCACTTAATTTTTTTTAATTAATTATTTTTTACGAAAAAATTAATTTTTTATATACAATATTGATCAATGACGTCATAGTAAATGGATGTAGTTAGTATTGCATAAAGGCTCGATCATCGAATTAAAGCTGAAACTAAGTAAAGGACAATTATGCTTCCATATATTCACAGTGATGTATAAGAATTCCAATTACATCTGTAAACTGTTCCACAGTTGCCGGTCTATATCTTGGAAGCTTTTCACTAAACATGCAACATTTCTTTTGTATATTACTATGAAGTTTTGCAAAAGCATCTCTAGCTGACTTTTCAACAAAATCTATTCTTTCAGAGATAATTTTAATCTTTAATTTTGAAAATTTTTCGTAATCCCGGTAAAACATTCGTAAAATTTTTCTCAATTTACAAAGATCAGCCTGTGCGTTCGTTGCAGCTTGTGTAAACCGCAAAAATATCCATGGTATCAGAGCAATAGTTCAAATATTTCAATTCAAGCTAGAAAAATACCTTAAAATGTTAAAATTAGTTTTATTTTTGGTTAGGCTCTAACTACCCGATGTGGGATTCTAATTCAAAAATTAGTTTTACTTTTTGTTAAGTTACGGTTACTCGATACGAGGCATAAGAAGTGTTAATTATGTGAAAATATTATTTCTTGTTTTGTAATAAGATACCTTCTAAGCGAGTTATTATACGTAATTTAAAAAAACAGTACTATACAAAAAACAGAGACAACATCTTGAAAAGAAAAAAGCAAAGGTATTCAATCGACCAGGCATATCGAGAAGTAATCAAATAAAATAGCAAGATGTGTTATCACAAAGATGAAGATTATAGACATGCGAAAATTGAGACAGCCAAACAAAAGATCAAGGAGCGTTATCAAAATGATATACTTTAAAGAGAAGCAACAATTGAGCAGGCTAGACAAAAGATCAAGGAGCGTTATCACAATGATGAAGATTACTGAAAAATATATAAGAAAAAAGTTGCTACCAGAATAATGGGTAGATACTGGGGTGACAAAAACTATAATGAAAAAATTAAATTCTCTGCGAGGTTGTTTCGAAAAACGCATAAGGACAAAGGGAAAAATTACATTCAGAAATACAAGAAGATGGCAAAAATGCAGAATAATCTTCTTAAATTGAGAAACATTGTACGTATGTTTTTCCAGGATCACGAAAAGTATTCAAAATTACAGATTAAAATTCTCTTTGAAAGAGTGGATGCTGTTGAAAAGTCGGCTAGAAATGCTTTGGCAAAGCTTCATAGTAATATCCAAAAGAAATATTGTCAGTTTAATGATTCGGGTTGCAGCGGTAGCTAGCAACCTAGTAAGAGACGATCACGTCCAATGCTAAGAAATATAAAAACCCCTAACTCCTAAAAAAAGAGTCAGATCAAAAGATTATAGTAAAGAAAGAACCTTTAACTTCTTTTGGAGGTACACCATTAGAACCGCCTTGTCCAAAACCCCTGTATAGTAAAATTTCTGTCCCTTGGCTTGAACAACAAGGGATATATATTGGCTTGAAAATCAAGAAAAGTAGCAGCTACTACAACATTCTGCCTAAACGGGATATATTTTTTTTCTTTTTTTCTTTGTTCTATACGGGAAACCCCCGTATAGAAAACTTTCTGTCCCTTGGTTTGAACAGCAAGGGAAATATATTGGCTTGAAAATCAAGAAAAGTGCCAGCTAATACAACATTCTGCCTAAACATTCTTAAAATATTTTTTTCTTTCCTGTTTTCTACAGATAGCTTGGCACTGGAACATCGTAGAGAGTTGTTCAATTGCTCATTTTAAAGGAAAATAATTGGGTTAAAAATCTTTTGTAACTAAAATAAATTATTTCTAAGAGAGAATAAATTTTTCAATAAAAAACTCCATTTTTGGTGTCTTTTCATACTGCAGTGTTTTCAAAGATATTTGATTTTTTACATAAAGGATTGATACTGTAATCCGGGTTGCAGCGGTAGCTAGCAACCTAGTAAGAGACGATCACGTCCCATTTTAAGAAATATAAAAACCCATAGTTCCTAGCAGAGGAGTCAGATCAAATTCAAAAGTACACCATTAGAACCGCTTTGTCCGAAACCCCTGTATAGGAAACTTTCTGTCCCTTGGCTTGAAACAGCAAGGGAGATATATTGGCTTGAAAATCAAGAAAAGTGGCAGCTATTACAACATTCTGCCTAAACGAGATATTTTTTTCTTTTTTTCTTTTTTCTTCTTTTCCAGAGATAGCTTGACACTGGAAAATCGTAGAGAGTTGTTCAATGGCTCATTTTAAAGGTATTTAATAGGGTTAAAAATCTATAGTAACTAAAAAAAATTATTTCTAAAAGAGAATAAATTTTTCCACCAAAAACTGCATTTTTGATGTCTTTTCACACTGCAGTATTTCAAACATTATACCAGCGGTAAGATTTGAACCCACGCCTCCAAAGAGACTGGTGGCTAACACCAGTGCCTTGGACCACTCGGCCAGGCTGCCTGTCATAAATAATATATGTGTGAATCTGGGTTGCAGCAGTAGCTAGCAGCCTTATAAGAGACGATCAGTCCAATGCTAAGAAGTATAAAAACCCAAAACTCCTAAAAATAGAGTCAGATCAAAACAAAAGTACATCATTAGAACTACCTTGTCTGAAACCCTACTAGATAAATAATTAATGTCGTCATAGTTTTATATTAGAGCTATGACGTGAACAGAAAAACACGACTTTATATTGTGGTTTCTGAGGACGTCATGAAATAATACCATTGCGCCATGACGTCATGAAATAATTACATTAAAAGACGATCATAAGAATAATAAAAAACCCTGGCATACATTGGACTTAGTTATCTACTTGATTGTCAGAGGTTCGTCTCTTACTACTTCAAAGGAGAAAAAGCCAAAGGATTTTTCCTGTTTGTAATCATATAGTATAGAATGAACCCCAGTTGCAACTGACATTATCATCCGAGTTGCAGTGGTAGCTAGCAACCTAGTAAGAGACGAAATGTTAAGACATATAATTATAGCAATCCGGGTTGCAGCGGTAGCTATCAACCTTGTAAGAGACGATCACGTCCAATTTTAAGAAATATAAAAACCCATAGCTCCTAACAAAGGAGTCATATAATAAAGATCAAATTCTTCCCTATACTAACTTGCATAGGCAACTTCACCATAGTTAAGATTACAGTGTTTTACATTAAAAGACGATCACTGAAATAACAAACCATTCCATACATTGGTTATTCGGGTTGCAGTGGTAGCTAGCAACCTAGTAAGAGACGATCACGTCCATTGTTAAGAAATATAAAAACCCATAGCTCCTAAAAATGGAGTCAGATCAAAACAAAAAGTACACCATTAGAACCGCCTTGTTCGAAAACCCTAAGAAAAGCTAGCAACCTAGTAAGAGACGATCACGTCCAATGTTAAGAAATATAACAACCCATAGCTCCTAAAAAAAGGAGTCAGATCAAAACAAAAAGTTCACCATTAGAACCGCCTTGTCCGAAACCCCTGTATAGGAAATTTTCTGTCATTTGGCTTTAACAGCAAGGGAAATATATTGGCTTGAAAATCAAGAAAATTCACTTTAACCACGTTATTTGCCACAAACGGCATCCGAGTTGCAGCGGTAGCTAGCAACCTAGTAAGAGACGATCACCTCCAATGTTAAGAAATATAAAACCCCCCAACTCCTAAGAAAAGAGTCAGATCAAAACAAAAAGTACACCCACGAAGTTCCCATTTCCTTTAAATCTTTCTTCATGACGTCCTCCCACCCCAGACGGGGATGACAAATGGACAATTTAAAACGGACTGCTTAATACAGAATACTTAAAAGAGTCTACAGGCTACTTAAATTGGACCACTTAAAAAAGACTACTTAAAACAGACTGCTGAAAACAGACTACTTAAAAAAACTACTGAAAAAAGACTACTTAAAACAGAATACTTAAAACAGACTACTTAAAATAGACTACTTAAAACAAACTACATAAAACAAACTACTTAAAACAAACTACTTAAAACAAACTACTTAAAAAAAACTACTTAAAACAAACTACTTAAAACATACTACTAAAAACAGACTACTTAAAACAAACTACTTAAAAAGACTGCTTAAAACAAACTTCTTGCAACAAACTACTTAAAACAAGAGTCTAATTAAAACAGACTACTTAAAACAGTCTACTTAAAACATACTGCTAAAAACCGAATACTTAAAACAGACTTCTTAAAACAAACTACTAAAAACAAACTACTAAAGACAGAATGCTCAAAACAGACTACTTAAAACAGACTACTTAAAACAAACTGCTTAAAACAGACTACTTAAAGCAGACTACTTAATACAGACTGCTTAAAACAAACTACTCAAAACAGACTACTTAAAATAGTCTACTTAAAACACACTGCTAAAAACAGAATACTTAAAAAAGACTACTTAAAACAAACTACTCAAAACAGACTACTTAAAATAGAATACTTAAAACAAACTACTTAAAACAAACTACTTAAAACAGACTTCTTAAAACAGACTACTTAAAACAGACTAATTATAACAAATTACTTAAAACAAACTACTTACAACAAACTATTTAAAACAGTCTACTTAAAACATACTACTAAAAATAGACTACTTAAAACAGTCTACATTATCATCATTATCATCAAAGGTTTTGAGTTCCCCTTTGTGTTGAACACCTTGGGAACCAAATCACTGTTATATATATAACAGTGTACCTGGAGTACACTGCCCATTTAATCAACCCAGCTCTAAATGGGTACCTGGAGAAATCTGGGGAAGGTAAACAGGAAAGGTTTGCGAAAGCATAGGTTGGCTGGCCCCCAGCCCCCCATTGCACTTCCTGGCTGAAGGGCCACGAAACGGAGATCAGCACCGCCGGTTTGGACCTTAAGGGTCTAGTGCCGCATCCTTTACCTTTTTACCTTTTTATATGTATATATATATATATATATATATATATATATATATATATATATATATATATATATATATATATATATATATATATATATATATATATATATATATATATATATATATATATATATATCACTTCACATAACTTAAATGTTTTTATAGCGTCAAGTCTTTTCCAATTTCCTTAAAGAATTGTATTACAATTCTGGCTATTTTCAGGTTATCTTTTAAGTCATTCAGCCCTCCAAGAATAGAGTGCAAACTTATTGGGTCAGGCCTCCCTCTCAAGAAAACATATATCTTGTCTCTTTGGTCCCGATACTCCTCGCAATCTAATATTAAATGTTCCACAGACTCTTCTTCCAAACAAGTCATGCAATTGCTGTCTTCACCGTAAAATGTAGCTCTGTAGATATTCCTGCCGCAGTGACCTGACGTCAATCTGAACAGTAGGTGTCCTTCGTGTCTGCTAAGATTTTATAAATTGACTTCTCGAACTTTCAATGCAGCTTGTTTGTACAAATAAATCGCCAGTCTGATCTCTCACATTCTCATAGCTTTCTCGTAATACAGCTTTACGCACACATTCCAATTGACTGATCACTATGGGGGTAGAGCAATTACAAATCATTCCTTCTGTGGCTGCATGTTTGGCTTTGCTATCTCCCATTTCATTTCCCATTATTCCCATATGAGATGGAACCCACTGCAATGCTTCTCCTCGATTGCATCAACTTTAACAACTTTGAATAACATTCAGCTATTTTTTCTGATTTGTACCGATCTGCCTGGAATGACTTAATGGCAGAAATCACAGCTTTAGAGTCAGAACATATCAATCTGCCAAAATATTCCTCGTGCGCTTCTGATAATGAAAACTCAAGTGCTTCTGCAAGAGCCACTGCTTCTGCTTAGAAAACTGATGCTTTACCGTGAAGTTTAAACTGTTTTGAAACATTTATTTTACGGACAACAAATGCAGCACCAACCATCCCTTCATTTTTTGATCCATCTGTATAAATGTCTAAGTATCCTTGATACTTTTCTAACTTCCATATCTGGAAACAGGTATTCCAATCTAAATTATTAGTCTACTTAAGGTCCAAACCACATGCTACAGATTTCTCTTTCCAAGGAGTTGGTAACACTACTCGAGGTACTCTTAACATCTCAGTAAACTTCAGTTCAATTCCCTGAGGTTTTGCAATACTGTCACATTGTTCAAATATATTCGCCTGGAACCTCTTATTTTTGGGGTTTGCAGTGAAGATTCTTCTTTGTTTTATAACTCTTGACTTCAACGGGTTGGTTTTATAAGCTATCCATAATATTTGAAAATACTTCAATACATTTATTTTTCTTCTAGTCTCAAGTTCCGGTAGACCACTTTCAGATAGTAAAATTATTACTGGTGTTGTTTTTCTTGCTCCAAAAGCAATTCGAACAGCAAAATTTTGTATTACATCCAGGCTTTTTAATGTTGAATGCGGTCAAGGCCCATATATCACTGAAGCATATTTAATTTTAGGTCGAATATACTTCACATAGAACTCCAATAACATATCTACCTCCATCCCCCATGAGTATGAAGTGAGCAACATCATAATATTCAATCTCTTCATACATGCAACACGAACCATTTCAACATGTGGGTATCAACTCAGTTTGTCAGTAATTACACACCCAAGGACCTTAGTCTGTTTCACGTACTCAATAGGATTACCATTGAGATGAAGTATGGGTAAGTTCGTTATTTTTTTTCTAGTAATCATCATCATCTTATATTTGTGAGGGGAAAATTTCAAATCAAATCCCTCGGCCCATTATTCAATTTCTTGTAATGTGGATTTTACAACCTCCATTGTCTCTTCTAGTGTTCTTGCTACTGCCCAAAAAGAATTATCGTCAGCAAATATCATCCCTTTTGACTCTCCATTCTCAATCAGTATGTCATATTCTGCAATATTATAATAATCAGGACCAAGTGCTGATCCCTGTGGAACCCCGCGTCTTCTTCTTAATATAATACTAGATTCTAAAGAGCCAACTCTAACAGTGTCTTCTCTTCCTGTCAAATAGTTCTCAGTAACAGCTAATGTCCTTCCTCTGATTCCAGCTTCCATAACCCCACTCAATATCTGATTATGCACTATTGAATCAAAAGCATCATTCACATCCAAATGGACAATAACCATAATCCAAGGGCATCTTGTTTAAAAAGAGGGCTGGATTTCAACTCTGCTTTTCTTTCTCCTTAAAGCACACTCGATATCTTTTAGAAAACCCTTCTTTTCCATCTCTCAATTTATCCTCCTTTTTATCATTCTTTCAAAAACTTTACCTAGTACTGGTATCAGTGTGATCAATCGATAGTTGTCTATTTTTGACATATCCTTACCAGGCTTAAGCATCCTAATGTCCTGGCCTTTTTTCCAAATAGTTGGAAACACTCCACTGTCCCAAGCAAGGTTCATTACTTCCAATAATGCATGCATCCATTTATTAGGCATTGCTTTCACGAATCGTGAATGAATCATATTAGTGCCAGGGGAAGTATCTGAAATACTTGCCACAATATTTTCAACTCTTTCATAGTAAATGGCTGGTTATAGGGTTCATCGTTAGCAACTTTGCTAAGTCTTCTTACTTTTGCTGTTGATCGTGCTACCTCATCACGAAAGGGATCTTCTCTTCCGATAGTCTTTAATAAATCCCTTGCACCTCCATTGGCTTTTTCTAAATCACTAATCAATATCTTTGCTTTCATATTCTTTATAAACTGGTAAACATTAGACACTGGCTTCCGAAAATCCAGACTTTCAACAAATTCTCTCCAACTTCTACGTTTTGCCTCAATCACACATTTTTTAAACTTGGTGTAAGCCTTTTTAACTGCAACATAATTCTCGACTGTAGATATCCGCTTGTAAATGTTTTGCTGGCACTTTAATTCCTTTTTGAACTGACTGCACTCCTCATTCCATATCACTCCATGTTCCTTTGTTTTGAATTCGTAACCTTGTTAAGGACCCGGGTCACATATTTTCTTTTCCTGTTTAACTGCCTCTGTAGGAACTAACGCACCGCCATTTTCATGGCTTGAGAAATCGATTCTTTTTTCAGTTTCTTTTGGTTCATTATTGACCTTGCTGAACATGGTCCTGAAAAAATTTTTAGGCCTGCTTAAAAAATTTCCATTTTTGCTAGGACCTAGGTCAATTGTTGCTTCTTTTTTTTCCTTGCAGCATCCTCTTTCCTGGCAGGTTTTTTCTATATTGCTGCATTTAATTCCATAAAGAATTAAATTATCAACTATATTATTGGACTGAATATTAAATTTTTCCATCACTGTTGGACCAAAAATCATCACTTCTTCCTTAAAATTTTCAATTTCTTCCGGACTAAAGCTTATAAAATTTGCACTTATTGTATTAAAAAATCTTTCAAATAAAAGTTTTATTTTATTAGATTTAAAATTTTTCTGTACATTATTCAGGAACAAACGAGAATCAAAAAGACTAGAATCAGTTTCGTGGAAACTTTTTTCAAATTGTAGCATCATTTTTTTTTTGAATTCTATAAAACTTAGTTTTATTGTTTGTCTTTTGACGCAGCTAAAGTGTCCTCTTTTATGCTCTTTAGGACGAACAATCCAGTTTATTTCGTTCACTTTGGACCAAAAATCTGCAGGAAATTCCTCCTTGTACATCTCTTCTAAATTTTCTTTGAGGATGTACAGGATGTACAGCTTTTTAAATTTTTGCACTCCCGTTGTACCTACATTTGGATCCCTAGGAGGCAGAATTTGTTGTGTTGAATTTGTGTCATCAGTTTCATCACAAGTCCGAATTTCCACAATATTTGAAGCCTTCCTCTCATTTTGTTTTTCGACTTCTATTTTCACAGTAGTAAATTTCATTTTATACATTTTCGTTCAAATAACACTTCTTAAAACTTGTATCAAGTACACTCAATCTAACAAAAAATAAAACTAATTTTTAAATTTTCAGGTATTTTGTTAGTTTGAATGAAAAGATTAATATTATTGCTCAGACATCATAAATATTTTTGCAGTTTACATAATAACTTTTGCAATTCTAAACTGAAAAATAAAATACTATTTTCTCCATGACCACACTGCCATTTCTATGACGAAATCAATAAGAATTCCAAATAGAGAAAGGTCCTTTTATTAGACAGTGAAATGGAAATACAAAACAAAGACTCTAAATATTTCGATGACGCAGTCGGTGTAAACTGCAAAAACATCCATGGTATCCGAGCAATAGTTCGAATATTTCAATTCAAGCTAGAAAAATACCTTAAAATGTTAAAATTAGTTTTATTTTTGGTGAGGTTCTAACTATCCGATGTGGGATTGACTATGTAGTTTCAGACCAAAAAATTCCATTTTTTAATATATACTTTATTTTTCAGTTTAGAATCGCTAAAGTTATTATGTAAACTGCAAAAAAATTTATGATATCTGAGCAATAATTTTAATCTTTTCATTCAAACTAACAAAATACCTGAAAATTTAAAAATTTGTTTTACTTTTTGCTAGGTAAACATGCAACATTTCTTTTGGATATTGCTATGAAGTTTTGCGAAAGCATCTCTAGCTGACTTTTCAACAAAATCTATTCTTTCAGAGATAATTTTAATCTTCAATTTTGAATATTTTTCGTATTCCCGGTAAAACATTCGTAAAATTTTCTCAATTTACAAAGTTCAGCCTTTACGTTCTTTGCAGCTTGTGTAAACTGCAAAAATATCCATACTATCCGAGCAATAGTTTGAATATTTCAATACAAGCTAGAAAAATACCTTAAAATGTTAAAATTAGTTTTATTTTTTGTTAGGTTCTAACTACCCGATGTGGGATTGACTATGTATTTTCAGACCAAAAAATTTCATTTTTTATATATTTTATTTTTCAGTTTAGAATCGCTAAAGTTATTATGTAAACTGCAAAAATATTTATGATATCTGAGCAACAATTTTAATCTTTTCATTCAAACTAATAGAATACCTGAAAAATTAAAAATTAGTTTTATTTTTTGTTAGGTTATGGATACTCGATACGAGTTATAAGAAGTGTTAATTAGATGAAAATATTATTTCTTGTTTTGTAATAAGATGCCTTCTAAGCGAAATATACGTAATTTAAAAAAAAACAGTACTATACAAAAACAGAGACAACATCTTGAAAAGAAAAAAGCAAAGATTTTCAACTGACAAGGTGTATCGAGATGTGAAAATTGATAGTGATAAACAGCCTTATTATAATGATGTAGTTTATAGACATGCGAAAATTGAGGCAGCCACACAAAAGAGTAAGGAACGGTATGATAAAGATGAAGATTACAGAGAAGCAACAATTGAGACAGCCAAACAAAAGAGCAAGGAACGGTATAATAACGATAAAGATTACCAAAACAAACATAAGAAAAAAGTTGCTAACATGAATAATGGGTAGATACTTGGGTGACAAAAGCTATAATGAAAGAATTAAATTCTCTGCAAGGTTGCACCGAAGAACGCATAAGGACAAAGGGAAAAATTACATTCAGAAAAACAAGAAGATGGCAAAATCCGGGTTGCAGCGGTAGCTAGCAACCTAGTAAGAGACGATCACGTCCAATGTTAAGAAATATAAACTGAATAGACTGCTGAAATAGATTACTGAAACAAACATAAGAAAAAAGTTGCTACCAGAATAATGGGTAGATACTTGGGTGACAAAAGCTATAATGAAAAAATTAAATTCTCTGTGAGGTTGTACCGAAGAACGCACAAGGACAAAGGGAAAAATTACATTCAGAAATACAAGAAGATTGGTAAATTACAATAAAGAACGACACCTTACCCATGTTAACTGAAACATAAACAGGGATTATGTAATTTCCACCATTTCCATGGCTGTAGAAATGGCTAAAACCTAGTCCGGGTTGCAGCGGTAGCTAGCAACCTAGTAAGTGACGATCACGTCCAATGTTAAGAAATATAAAAACCCATAGTTTCTAAAAAAGGAGTCAAATCAAAGCAAAAAGTACACCATTAGAACCGCCTTGTCCGAAACCCCTGTATAGAAAACTTTCTGTCCCTTGGCTTGAACATCAAGGGAAATATATTTGCTTGAAAATCAAAAAAATTGACTTTAACCACGTTATTCTCCCAAAACGGGATATTTTTTTCTCTTTTCTTTTTTTTTGTATCCAGAGATAGCTTAGCACTGGAACATCGTAGAGGGTTGTTCAATAGGTCATTTTAAAGGAAATTAATTCGGTTAAAAACCTTTTGTAACTAAAATAAATTATTTCTAAAAGAGAATAAATTTTTCCACCAAAAACTGCATTTTCGATGTCTTTTCACACTGCAGTCTTTCAAACATAATCGTATACCAGCGGTAAGATTTGAACCCACGCCTCCGAAGAGACTGGTGGCTAACACCAGTGCCTTGGACCACTCGGCCAGGCTGTCTCTCATAAATAAATATATATGTGAATTTGGGTTGCAGCAGTAGCTAGCAACCTAGTAAGAGACGATCAGTCCAATGCTAAGAAATATAACAAAACTCCTAAAAATAGAGTCAGATCAAAACAAAAGTACATCATTAGAATTCCTTGTCTGAAACCCTACTAGATAAATAATGAATGTCATCATAGTTTTATATTAGAGCTATGACGTGAATAGAAAAACACGAAATTATATTGTTGTCTGAAGACGTCATGAAATAATATCATTGCACCATGACGTCAATAAAATCATTACGCCGTGACGTCATAATTACTATATAAGAAGCGTCAGAACTGTAAATGTTCTCATTCATAATTACATAATGGTTTCAATCAAGCAAGCTGCACGCAAGTTGAAAAAACAGTACTGCACAAACATGAGAGATAGTATCTTGAAAAGAAAAAAGCAAAGGTATTCAACCGACCAGGTGAATCGAGAAGTAATAATTGAGAGAGCAAAACAAAGGTATTCAACCGACCAGGCGTATCGAGAAGTAATAATTGAGAGAGCAAAACAAAGGTATTCAACCGACCAGGCATATCGAGAAGTTATAATTGAGAGAGCAAAACAAAGGTATTCAACCGACCAGGCGTATCGAGAAGTAATAATTGAGAGAGCAAAACAAAACAGCAAGATGTGTTATCACAATGATGAAGATTATAGACATGCAAAAATTGAGACAGCCAAACAGAAGTTCAAGGAGAGTTATCACAATGATGAAGATTACTGCATCAAATATAAGAAAAACCAAAAGCAAAGGTATTCAACCGTCCAGGTGTATCGAGAAGTAAAAATTGAGACAGCCAAACAAAAGATCAAGGAGCGTTACTGGGGTGACAAAATCTATAATGAAAAAATTAAATTCTCTGCGAGGTTGTACCGAAGAACGCATAAGGACAAAGAGAAAAATTACATTCAGAAATACAAGAAGATGGCAAAAATGTTACAGTAAAGAACGATCTCTCTCCCATACTAACTGATGTATGGTAGTTCCAGGTGTAGTTACATAAAGGACAAATATAGCTCATCATAAATGGTGTTTGTCAATTATCCGGGTTGCAGCGGTAGCTAGCAACCAAGTGCGGGTTGCAGCGGTAGCTAGCAACCTAGTAAGAGACGATCACGTCCATTGTTAAGAAATATAAAAACTCATAGTTCCTAAAAAAGAAGTCAGATCAAAACCATTAGAACCGCCAACACCATTAGAACCGCCTTATCCGAAACCCCTGTATAGGAAACTTTCAGTCCATTGGATTGAACAGCAAGGGAAATATATTGGCTTGTTACAGTAAAGAAAGACATGACCATGCTAACTGAAATAATCTATCCGGGTTGCAGCGGTAGCTAGCAACCTAGTAAGAGACGATCACGTCCAATGTTAAGAAAAAAAAAACCATTCCTCCTATAAAAGGAGTCAGATCAAAACAAAAAGTACACCATTAGAACCGCCTTGTCCGAAACCCCTGTATAGGAAACTTTCTGTCATTTGGCTTGAACAGCAAGGGAAATATATTGTTATAGTAAAGGACGAACTCTAAATTAGAGTAGAGATCCGGGTTGTAGCGGTAGCTAGCAACTGGTAAGAGAAGGTCACTTCCCATACTAAGGAAGTAGATTAAACTATAACTCCTAAAAAAGAGAGTTACATCGAAACACAAAGTAAACTATGGAAACTGCCCTGTCCGAAACCCATATGTAGGAAACTTAGAGCTCCTTGGCTTGAATAACGAGGAAAATCTACTGCCTTAAAAAACAAGATAAGTGGTTTGAACAACAATATTCTGCATCGAAGTCATCTTTTTTTTCTCTTCCTCCACAGCTAGCGGGACACAGGAACATCATAGAGATATGTCTAATGGCTCATTTTAAAGGAAATTCATGTATTAAAAAACTTTTCGTAATTAACAAACAAAAAAAAAGAAAGAGTTCTTATGAAAAACTGCATTTTTTTTCAATACTGCAGTAGCAATTGTTATAAACATCATCTTATATCCGAAGATCAAAATAGGATTTTTAAAAAGCATGTAAACATAGTTGTATAACATGCAGCAGTTTTCTTAGTGTAGCCAGCAGCGATAGTTAGCAACCTAGTAAGAGACAAACTCGTCTCATAGTAAAAACTATATTACCCCATAACTCCCAATAAAGAGCTATCTCTCATCCATAGTAACTGATACATTGTGGTTCCAGGGGTAGTTACTTGAGGTTCTTCTCTTACAATTTCAAAGATGAAAAAGCCGTAGGCTTTTTCCTGTTTGTAATGATATAGCATAAAACGAAACCCAAGTTGTAACTGACGTCATCCTGGTTGTTATAGTAAAGAACGAACTCTTGCCCTTAGTTACCAACTATGTCATGTTAAATTAGCTAATTAATTTCATCTAATTTTGTTTTAAAAATAAATCTCACACCGGGATTCGAACCCAAGCTAATTGGTTGAAAGCCAACTATCCTAAACCACTAGACCATATGAGATATGTTTAATCCGGGTTGCAGCGGTAGCTAGCAATTCGGGTTGCAGCGGTATCTAGCAACCTAGTAAGAGACGATCACGTCCAATGTTAAGAAATATAAAAACCCATAGCTCTTAATATGGAGTCAGATCAAAACAAAAAGTACACCATTAGAACCACCTTATCCGAAACCCGTATAAAGGAAATTTACCGCCCTTTGACTTGAATAACAAAGAAAATATATTGGCTTAAAAATCAAGAAAATTGACGTTAACCACGTTATTCTCCACAAACGGGATATTTTTTTTCTTTTGTTTCCAGAGATAGCTTGGCACTGGAACATCGTAGAGAGTTGTTCAATAGCTCATTTTAAAGGACATCTCTAGATCTAGTGCTATTTGTACTTATTTTCGCAAAATTAATTATTTTTTATGAAAAACTAAATTTTTTAAATACAATATTGATCAATGACGTTATAGTCGCTAGATGTAGTCAGTATTACATAAAGGCTCGATCATCGAATTTAAGCTGAATCTAAGTAAAGGACAATTATGCGTCCATATATTCACAGTGATTATAATTATAATAATGAAAGGCCTCTTGCCTATACTAAATTTTATACGCCACTTAATTATAGTATAGGTTAGCAATTCCACAGATAGCTTGGCACTGGAACATCGTAGAGAGTTGTTTAATGGCTCATTTTAAAGCAAATTAATGGGGTTAAAAACTTTTTGTAGTTATAAAACAAATTTATTTTAAATAGAATCATTTTTCTTACGAAATTACATTAAAAGAAGATCATTACAATGACAAACCATTGCATACATTGGACTTAGATAGCTACTTGATTGTTTGAGGTTCGTCTTTTACTATTTCACAGAAGAAAAAGCCGTAGGCTCTTTCTTGTTTGTAATTCGGGTTGCAGTGGTAGCTAGCAACCTAGTCCAGGTTGCAGCGTTACATTAAAGAACGATCTCTCACCAATAGTATTATAATAAAGAACGACCTCTTGCCTATACTAAATTTTATACGCCACTTAATTATAGTATAGGTTAGTAATTCCACAGATAGCTTGGCACTGGAACATCGTAGAGAGATGTTTAATGGCTCATTTTAAAGCAAATTAATGGGGTTAAAAACTTTTTTTAGTTATAAAACAAATTATTTTTAAATAGAATAATTTTTCTTACGAAATTACATTAATTACATATAGGACCGATATAGTTCATCATACATGGTATTTGTCAATTAGGTTTTTCTTAAAATTATCCATTATTATTTTCATAAAAATACAACGTGTGGGGCGGGGTATCGTCCCTCCGATCACTTTGACTCTTAAAAAGGGCACTAGAACTTCTGATTACCAATGAGACCCCTCCGAAGCTTATACGACCACTCAGTCTATAAAAACCTTATGCCCCCAGAACATAACTTACAATCCTTGCCCCGAGGGCGGGGGGGGGGTGACATCCTCAAAGACAAAATGTCCGGATCTCCAAAGGGCCCAAGCCCTTTGAATTTTCAATCAAATAAGCCCATTCTGGAGTTTCTACGACAACTCGTTCTATGCGAAGTTCCCTGGTCTAAAAATATACTTCCCATTCCATAGTTAGTCCCAATCTTTATATTTTTTATTTAGTTTTTGGGAATATTTTACAGTAAAGAACGATCTCTCGCCCATAGTAACTTATATACGACTTTACAATCGGAGACTTGATCCGGGTTGCAGGGGAAGCTAGTAACCTAGTAAGAGACGATCACGTCCAATGTTAAGAAATATAAAAACCCATAACACCTTAAAAAAATTCAGATCAAAACAAAAGTACACCATTAGAACCGCATTGTCCGAAACCTCTGTATAGTAAACTTTCTGTTATTTGGCTTGAACAGCAACGGAAATATATTGGCTTGAAAATCAAGAAAAATGGCAGCTACTCCAACATTCTACCTAAACGGCATATTTTTTTTCTTTCTTCTTTCTTTTCCACAAATAGCTTGGCACTGGGACATCGTAGAGAGTTGTTCAATGGCTCATTTTAAAGGAAACTAATTGGTTTAAAATCTTCTGTAACTAAAATAAATTATTTCTAAAAGAGAATAAATTTTTCTACTAAAAACTGCTACCACTACTATTACCTAACCTAATCTGATTTTTTTTGTTGCTGCCCTGGTCCACGCTTGGTCCACGATCCTGGACCAACAAGATTCGAAGGTATCCTGTTGCATTATAATAAAAGACGATCGTTGGAATAAAAAATAATTGCATACATTGGAATTAGATAGCTACTTGATTGTTTGAGACTCATCTCTTACTATTTCAAAGAAGAAAAAGCCGTAGGCTTTTTCTTGTGTGTAATCAGTTTTTTATCATATTCGACTTGCAGCGGTAGCTAGCATCCGGGTTGCAGCGGTAGCTAGCAACCTAGTAAGAGACGATCACGTCCAAAGTTAAGAAATATAAAAACCCAAAGCTCCTAAGAAAGGAGTCAGATCAAAACAAAAAGTACACCATTAGAACCACCCTATCTGAAACCCAAAGCTCCTAAGAAAGGAGTCAGATCAAAACAAAAAGTACACCATTAGAACCACCTTATCCGAAACCCCTGTATAGTAAACTTTCTGTACCATGGCTTGAACAGCAAGAGAAATATATTGGCTTAAAAATCATGAAAAGTGGCAGCTTCTACAACATTCTGCCTAAACGGGATATTTTTTTTCTTTGTATCCAGAGATAGCTTGGCATTGGAACATCGTAGATAGTTGTTCAATAGCTCATTCTAAAGGAAATCTCTAGATCTAGTGCCTTTTGCACTTAATTTTTTTTAATTAAATATTTTTTACGAAAAACTTAATTTTTTATACATAATATTGATCAATGACGTCATAGTCGCTGGATGTAGTTATCCAGGTTGCAGCGGTAGCTAGCAACCTAGTAAGAGAAGATCACGTCCAATGTTAAGAAATGTAAAAACCCATAGTTCCTAAAAAAGGAGTCGGATCAAAACAAAAAGTACACCATTAGAACCACCTTGTCCAAAACCCTTGTATAGGAAACTTTCTCTCATTTGGCTTGAACAGCATGGGAAATATATTTGCTTGAAAATCAAGAAAAGTGGCAGCTACTACAACATTCTGCCTAAACGGGATATTTTTTTTTCTTGTTATCCAGAGATAGCTTTGCACCGCAACATCGTAGAAAGTTCTTCAATGGCTCATTTTAAAGGAAATTAATTGGGTTAAAAACCTTTTGTAACTAAAACAAATTAAAACAGGATAAATTTTTCTACTAAAAACTGTATTTTTGATGTCTCTCCATACTGCTGTCTTTACAAAGACATTTGATTTTGTTTTTGAAGCAATCAAACAGTTCGAGGTAAGGTTGTATTTTAAACTTTATATTCCATAGATAGCTTAGCACTTGGACATCGTAGAGAGTTGTTCAATGGATCATTTAAAATTATCCGAGTTGCAGCGGTAGCTAGCAACCTAGTAAGAGACGATCACGTCCAATGTTAAGAAATGTAAAAACCCATAGTTCCTAAAAAAGGAGTCAGATCAAAACAAAAAGTACACACTTAGAACCGCCTTGTCCGAAACCCCTGTATAGGAAACTTTCTATCATTTGGCTTGAACATCAAGGGAAATATATTGGCTTGAAAATCAAGAAAAGTGGGAGCTACTACAACATTCTGCCTAAACGGGATATTTTTTTCTTTCTTGTTATCCAGAGATAGCTTTGCACTGGAACATCGTAGAAAGTTGTTCAATCACTCATTTTAAAGGAAATTAATTGGGTTAAAAACCTTTCGTAACTAAAACAAAATAAAACAGGATAAATTTTTCCACTAAAAACTGTATTTTTGATGTCTTTCCATACTGCTGTCTTTTCAAAGACATTTGATTTTTGTTTTTGAAGCAATCAAACAGTTCGTGGTAAGGTTGTATTTTAAACTTTATATTCCATAGATAGCTTAACACTGGAACATCGTAGAGAGTTGTTCAATGGATCATTTTAAATTATAATAAAGAACGAATATTTTACCGATTATCTACTAATAACCATATATGACGTAATAAGTGACATGACGTAATATATAAAACCTATTGTGTACTAATAACCATATATGGCTTAATTAGCGACGTGACGTAAAAATTGAAAAAATTAATTTCTATTTTATTTTTGTTTTTAGTTCAGAATTGCTAAAGTTATAAACTGCAAAAATATTTATGGTGTCTGAACAATGTTTTTAATCTTTTAATTTAGACTGGAAAAATGCCTGAAGAATCGCTAAAGTTATAAACTGCAAAAATATTTATGGTGTCTGAACAATGTTTTTAATCTTTTAATTTAGACTGGAAAAATTCCTGAAAATTTAAAAATTAGTATAATTTTTTGTTAGGTTCTTGATACTTGATACGTGACATAAAAACATTCAACTAATGGTTACATAATGGATTCAATGAAGCAAGCTACACGCAAGTATAAAAACAGTACTACCAAAAAACAGAGTTAGCATCTTGAAAAGAAAAAAGCAAAGGTATTAAACCGACCAGGCGCATCGAGAAGTAATAATTGATAGTGACAAACAGCGTTATTATAATGATATAGTTTATAGACATGCGAACATTGAGACAGCCAAACAAAAGAGTAAGGAACGGTATGATAACGATATAGATTACCGAAACAAACATAAGAAAAAAGCTGCTACCAGAATAATGGGTAGATACTGGGGTGACAAAAGCTATAATGAAAAAATTTATTATAATAAAGAACGAATATTTTACCGATTATCTACTAATAACCATATATGACGTAATAAGTGACATGACGTAATATCTAAAACCTATTGTGTACTAATAACCATATATGACTTAATTAGCGACGTGAGGTAAAAATTGAAAAGATTAATTTTTATTTTATTTTTTTTTAGTTCAGAATTGCTAAAGTTATAAACTGCAAAAATATTTATGGTGTTTGAACAATAGTTTTAATCTTTTAATTTAGACTAGAAAAATTTATAATAAAAGACGATCATTGGAATAACAAGTTATTGCATACATTGGAATTAGATAGTTACTTGATTGTTTGAGACTCGTCTCTTACTATTTCAAAGAAGAAAAAGCCGTATACTTTTTCGTGTGTGTAATCAGTTTATTATCATATCCGGGTTGCAGCGGTTGCTAGCATCTGGGCTGCAGTGGTAGCTAGCAACCTAGTAAGAGACGATCACGTCCAATGTTAAGAAATGTAAAAACCCATAGTTCCTAAAAAGGAGTCAGATCAAAACAAAAAGTACACACTTAGAACCGCCTTGTCCGAAACCCCTGTATAGGAAACTTTCTATCATTTGGCTTGAACAGCAAGGGAAATATATTGGGTTGAAAATCAAGAAAAGTGGGAGCTACTACAACATTCTGCCTAAACGGGATATTTTTTTCTTTCTTGTTATCCAGAGATAGCTTTGCTCTGGAACATCGTAGAAAGTTGTTCAATCACTCATTTTAAAGGAAATTAATTGGGTTAAAAACCTTTCGTAACTAAAACAAAATAAAACAGGATAAATTTTTCCACTAAAAACTGTATTTTTGATGTCTTTCCATACTGCTGTCTTTTCAAAGACATTTGATTTTTGTTTTTGAAGCAATCAAACAGTTCGTGGTAAGGTTGTATTTTAAACTTTTTATTCCATAGATAGCTTAACACTGGAACATCGTAGAGAGTTGTTCAATGGATCATTTTAAATTATAATAAAGAACGAATATTTTACCGATTATCTACTAATAACCATATATGACTTAATAAGTGACATGACGTAATATATAAAACCTATTGTGTACCAATAACCATATATGGCTTAATTAGCGACGTGACGTAAAAATTGAAAAAATTAATTTCTATTTTATTTTCGTTTTTAGTTCAGAATTGCTAAAGTTATAAACTGCAAAAATATTTATGGTGTCTGAACAATGTTTTTAATCTTTTAATTTAGACTGGAAAAATACCTGAAGAATCGCTAAAGTTATAAACTGCAAAAATATTTATGGTGTCTGAACAATGTCTTTAATCTTTTAATTTAGACTGAAAAAATTCCTGAAAATTTAAAAATTAGTATAATTTTTTGTTAGGTTCTTGATACTTGATACGTGACATAAAAACATTCAACTAATGGTTACATAATGGTTTCAATGAAGCAAGCTACACGCAAGTATAAAAACAGTACTACCAAAAAACAGAGTTAGCATCTTGAAAAGAAAAAAGCAAAGGTATTAAACCGACCAGGCGCATCGAGAAGTAATAATTGATAGTGACAAACAGCGTTATTATAATGATGTAGTTTATAGACATGCGAACATTGAGACAGCCAAACAAAAGAGTAAGGAACGGTATGATAATGATATAGATTACCGAAACAAACATAAGAAAAAAGCTGCTACCAGAATAATGGGTAGATACTGGGGTGACAAAAGCTATAATGAAAAAATTTATTATAATAAAGAACGAATATTTTACCGATTATCTACTAATAACCATATATGACGTAATAAGTGACATGACGTAATATCTAAAACCTATTGTGTACTAATAACCATATATGACTTAATTAGCGACGTGAGGTAAAAATTGAAAAGATTAATTTTTATTTTATTTTTTTTTAGTTCAGAATTGCTAAAGTTATAAACTGCAAAAATATTTATGGTGTTTGAACAATAGTTTTAATCTTTTAATTTAGACTAGAAAAATTTATAATAAAAGACGATCATTGGAATAACAAGCTATTGCATACATTGGAATTAGATAGTTACTTGATTGTTTGAGACTCGTCTCTTACTATTTCAAAAGAAGAAAAAGCCGTATGCTTTTTCGTGTTTGTAATCAGTTTATTATCATATCCGGGTTGCAGCGGTTGCTAGCATCCGGGCTGCAGCGGTAGCTAGCAACCTAGTAAGAGACGATCACGTCCAATGTTAAGAAATATAAAAACCCATAGCTCCTAAAAAAGGAGTCAGATCAAAACAAAAAGTACACCATTAGAACCGCCTTATCCGAAACCTTTGTATAGTAAACTTTCTGTCCCTTGGCTTGAACAGCAAGGGAAATATATTGGCTTGAAAATCATGAAAAGTGGCAGCTACTATAACATTCTGCCTAAACGGGATATTTTTTTTTCTTTGCATCCAGAGATAGCTTGGCACTGGAACATTGTAGATAGTTGTTCAATAGCTCATTTTATAGGAAATCTCTAGATCTAGTGCCTTTTGCACTTCATTTTTTTAACTTAATTATTTCTTACGAAAAAATTAATTTTTTATATACAATATTGATCAATGACGTCATAGTAAATGGATGTAGTTAGTATTGCATAAAGGCTCGATCATCGAATTAAAGCTGAAACTAAGTAAAGGACAATTATGCTTCCATATATTCACAGTGATGTATAAGAATTCCAATTACATCTGTAAACTGTTCCACAGTTGCCGGTCTATACCTTGGAAGCTTTTCACTAAACATGCAACATTTCTTTTGTATATTACTATGAAGTTTTGCAAAAGCATCTCTAGCTGACTTTTCAACAAAATCTATTCTTTCAGAGATAATTTTAATCTTTAATTTTGAAAATTTTTCGTAATCCCGGTAAAACATTCGTAAAATTTTTCTCAATTTACAAAGATCAGCCTGTGCGTTCGTTGCAGCTTGTGTAAACCGCAAAAATATCCATGGTATCAGAGCAATAGTTCAAATATTTCAATTCAAGCTAGAAAAATACCTTAAAATGTTAAAATTAGTTTTATTTTTGGTTAGGCTCTAACTACCCGATGTGGGATTCTAATTCAAAAATTAGTTTTACTTTTTGTTAAGTTACGGTTACTCGATACGAGGCATAAGAAGTGTTAATTATGTGAAAATATTATTTCTTGTTTTGTAATAAGATACCTTCTAAGCGAGTTATTATACGTAATTTAAAAAAACAGTACTATACAAAAAACAGAGACAACATCTTGAAAAGAAAAAAGCAAAGGTATTCAATCGACCAGGCATATCGAGAAGTAATCAAATAAAATAGCAAGATGTGTTATCACAAAGATGAAGATTATAGACATGCGAAAATTGAGACAGCCAAACAAAAGATCAAGGAGCGTTATCAAAATGATATACTTTAAAGAGAAGCAACAATTGAGCAGGCTAGACAAAAGATCAAGGAGCGTTATCACAATGATGAAGATTACTGAAAAATATATAAGAAAAAAGTTGCTACCAGAATAATGGGTAGATACTGGGGTGACAAAAACTATAATGAAAAAATTAAATTCTCTGCGAGGTTGTTTCGAAAAACGCATAAGGACAAAGGGAAAAATTACATTCAGAAATACAAGAAGATGGCAAAAATGCAGAATAATCTTCTTAAATTGAGAAACATTGTACGTATGTTTTTCCAGGATCACGAAAAGTATTCAAAATTACAGATTAAAATTCTCTTTGAAAGAGTGGATGCTGTTGAAAAGTCGGCTAGAAATGCTTTGGCAAAGCTTCATAGTAATATCCAAAAGAAATATTGTCAGTTTAATGATTCGGGTTGCAGCGGTAGCTAGCAACCTAGTAAGAGACGATCACGTCCAATGCTAAGAAATATAAAAACCCCTAACTCCTAAAAAAAGAGTCAGATCAAAAGATTATAGTAAAGAAAGAACCTTTAACTTCTTTTGGAGGTACACCATTAGAACCGCCTTGTCCAAAACCCCTGTATAGCAAAATTTCTGTCCCTTGGCTTGAACAGCAAGGGAAATATATTGGCTTGAAAATCAAGAAAAGTGGCAGCTACTACAACATTCTGCCTAAACGGGATATATTTTTTTTCTTTTTTTCTTTGTTCTATACGGGAAACCCCCGTATAGAAAACTTTCTGTCCCTTGGTTTGAACAGCAAGGGAAATATATTGGCTTGAAAATCAAGAAAAGTGCCAGCTAATACAACATTCTGCCTAAACATTCTTAAAATATTTTTTTCTTTCCTGTTTTCTACAGATAGCTTGGCACTGGAACATCGTAGAGAGTTGTTCAATTGCTCATTTTAAAGGAAAATAATTGGGTTAAAAATCTTTTGTAACTAAAATAAATTATTTCTAAGAGAGAATAAATTTTTCAATAAAAAACTCCATTTTTGGTGTCTTTTCATACTGCAGTGTTTTCAAAGATATTTGATTTTTTACATAAAGGATTGATACTGTAATCCGGGTTGCAGCGGTAGCTAGCAACCTAGTAAGAGACGATCACGTCCCATTTTAAGAAATATAAAAACCCATAGTTCCTAGCAGAGGAGTCAGATCAAATTCAAAAGTACACCATTAGAACCGCTTTGTCCGAAACCCCTGTATAGGAAACTTTCTGTCCCTTGGCTTGAAACAGCAAGGGAAATATATTGGCTTGAAAATCAAGAAAAGTGGCAGCTATTACAACATTCTGCCTAAACGGGATATTTTTTTCTTTTTTCTTTTTTCTTCTTTTCCAGAGATAGCTTGACACTGGAAAATCGTAGAGAGTTGTTCAATGGCTCATTTTAAAGGTATTTAATAGGGTTAAAAATCTATAGTAACTAAAAAAAATTATTTCTAAAAGAGAATAAATTTTTCCACCAAAAACTGCATTTTTGATGTCTTTTCACACTGCAGTATTTCAAACATTATACCAGCGGTAAGATTTGAACCCACGCCTCCAAAGAGACTGGTGGCTAACACCAGTGCCTTGGACCACTCGGCCAGGCTGCCTGTCATAAATAATATATGTGTGAATCTGGGTTGCAGCAGTAGCTAGCAGCCTTATAAGAGACGATCAGTCCAATGCTAAGAAATATAAAAACCCAAAACTCCTAAAAATAGAGTCAGATCAAAACAAAAGTACATCATTAGAACTACCTTGTCTGAAACCCTACTAGATAAATAATTAATGTCGTCATAGTTTTATATTAGAGCTATAACGTGAATAGAAAAACACGACTTTATATTGTGGTTTCTGAGGACGTCATGAAATAATACCATTGCGCCATGACGTCATGAAATAATTACATTAAAAGACGATCATAAGAATAATAAAAAACCCTGGCATACATTGGACTTAGTTATCTACTTGATTGTCAGAGGTTCGTCTCTTACTACTTCAAAGGAGAAAAAGCCAAAGGATTTTTCCTGTTTGTAATCATATAGTATAGAATGAACCCCAGTTGCAACTGACATTATCATCCGAGTTGCAGTGGTAGCTAGCAACCTAGTAAGAGACGAAATGTTAAGACATATAATTATAGCAATCCGGGTTGCAGCGGTAGCTATCAACCTTGTAAGAGACGATCACGTCCAATTTTAAGAAATATAAAAACCCATAGCTCCTAACAAAGGAGTCATATAATAAAGATCAAATTCTTCCCTATACTAACTTGCATAGGCAACTTCACCATAGTTAAGATTACAGTGTTTTACATTAAAAGACGATCACTGAAATAACAAACCATTCCATACATTGGTTATTCGGGTTGCAGTGGTAGCTAGCAACCTAGTAAGAGACGATCACGTCCAATGTTAAGAAATATAAAAACCCATAGCTCCTAAAAATGGAGTCAAATCAAAACAAAAAGTACACCATTAGAACCGCCTTGTTCGAAAACCCTAAGAAAAGCTAGCAACCTAGTAAGAGACGATCACGTCCAATGTTAAGAAATATAACAACCCATAGCTCCTAAAAAAAGGAGTCAGATCAAAACAAAAAGTTCACCATTAGAACCGCCTTGTCCGAAACCCCTGTATAGGAAATTTTCTGTCATTTGGCTTTAACAGCAAGGGAAATATATTGGCTTGAAAATCAAGAAAATTCACTTTAACCACGTTATTTGCCACAAACGGCATCCGAGTTGCAGCGGTAGCTAGCAACCTAGTAAGAGACGATCACCTCCAATGTTAAGAAATATAAAACCCCCCAACTCCTAAGAAAAGAGTCAGATCAAAACAAAAAGTACACCATTAGAACCGCCTTGTCCGAATCCTTTATAAAGGAAACTTACCGCCCTTTGGCTTGAATAACAAAGAAAATATATTGGCTTGAATATCAAGAAAATAGACTTTTACCACGTTATTCTCCACAAACGGGATATTTTTTTCTTTCCGCTTTTTTTTCTGCTCAGCTAGCTGGGCACTGGAAAAACATAGAGAGTTGTATAATAGCTCATTTTAAAGGCAATTGCAACATCTCGTCACTTTTGTAATTAAAAATAAAATACTTTTTAAAGTAGAAACAATTTTGTCAAAAAAATTGCATTTTTGATGTATTTTCATACTGCAGTCTTTTCAAAGATATTTGAATTTTGAAGCAATAAAACAGTTCATGGTAATGAACTCTATAGTAATAATAGCTATTTGTCTCAATAGTAACCGAAACTCCTGGAACCAAAATTTTCTTTTTTGGCTTAATCGCTAAAATTATTATGTAAACTGCAAAAATATTTATGATGCCTAATCAGTAATAGTAATTTTTTAATTTAAACAACAAAAATATATGAAAATTCTAAAATTAGTTTTGCTTTTTGTCTCCTGGAAGAAAATTTTTACAATAAAGAACGACACCTAGCCCATGTTAACTGAAACATAAATAGGGATTATGTAATTCCCATCAGTATCATGGCTGTTTACATTAAAAGACGATCATTGGAATAACATACCACTGCATACATTGGACTTAGTTAGCTACTTGATTGCTTGAGGCTCGTCTCTTACTATTTCAAAGAAGAAAAAGCCGTAGGTTTTTTCCTGTTTGTAATAATATAGCATGAAATTACATTAAAGGACAATCATTCGAATATTATAAGAGACGATCACGCCCAATGCTAAGAAATATAAAAACCCAGAACTCCTAAAAATAGAGTCAGATCAAAACAAAAGTACATCATTAGAACCACATTGTCTGAAACCCTACTAGATAAGTAATGAATGTCGTCATAGTTTTTTAGAACTATGAGGTGAATAGAAAAACACGACATTATGTTGTTATTCCTGAACACGTCATGAAATAATATCATTACGCCATGACTTCATGCAAAAACATCATTACGCCATGACGTCATGATTACTATATAAAAGGCCACAATAGAAAAATGGTTTCATTCCGTCTAATGGTTACATAATGGGTTCGTCCAAGCAAGCTACACATAAGTTAAAAAACAGTACTATACATAAAACAGAGATAGCATCTTGAAAAGAGAAAAGCAAAGGTATTCAACCGACCAGGTCTATCGAGAAGTAAAAATTGAGAGAGCCACAAAACATCAAGGAGTGTTATCACAATGATGAAGTTTATAGAGAGGCATCGATTCAGCAAGCTAGAGAAAAGATCAAGGAGTGTTATCACAATGATGAAGTTTATAGAGAAGCAACAATTGAGCAAGCTAGACAAAAGAGGAAGGAACAGTATGATAATGATAAAGATTACCGAAACAAACATAAGAAAAAAGTTGCTACCAGAATAATGGGTAGATACTGGGGTTAGAAAAGCTATAATGAAAATTACAACCTCTTCGAGGCTTTACCAAAGAACGCATAAGGACAAAGTTAGAAATTACATTCAGAAGTCCAAGAAGATGGCAAAAATATTCAAAATTACAGATTAAAATTCTCTTTGAAAGAGCGGATGCTGTTGAAAAGATGGCTAGAAAGGCTCGGGCAAAACTTCATAGTAATATGCAAAAGAATTTTGAATTTTGAAGAATTTTATTCAAAAGAATATTTGAATTTTGAAGCAATCAAACAGTTCATGGTAATGAACTCTATAGTAATAATAGCTACTTGTCTCAATAGTAACCGAAACTCCTGGAACCAAAATTTTCTTTTTTGGCTTAATCGCTAAAATTATTATTATGTAAACTGCAAAAATATTTATGATGCCTAATCAGTAATAGTAATTTTTTAATATAATAAAGAACGACCTTTTGCCTATATTAAGTTATATTAAAGTTTTTATATTTAGATAGTTATAATAAAGATTCATTCACTAAAAGACGATCATCCGGGTTGCAGCGGTAGCTAGCAACCTAGTAAGAGACGATCACGTCCAATCTTAAGAAATATAAAAACCCATAGCTCCTAAAAAAAGGAGTCAGATCAAAACAAAAAGTACACCATTAGAACCGCCTTGTCCGAAACCCCTGTATAGGAAACTTTCTGTCACTTGGCTTGAACAGCAAGGGAAATATATTGGCTTGAAAATCAAGAAAAGTGGCAGCTACTACAACATTCTTATAGTTTTCAAGACAATATATTTTCTTTGTTATTCAAGCCAAAGGGTGGTAAATTTTCTTTATAGGGGTTTCGGACAAGGCGGTTCTATAGATGTACTTTTGGATTTTATCTGACTATTATTCTAGGAGGTAGAGGTTTTTATATTTCTTAACATTGAACGTGATAGTCTCTTACTAGGTTGCTCGCTACCGCTGCAACCTGGATACAAACAGGAAAAAGCCTATGGCTTATTTTCTTTTAAATAGTAAGAGACGAGACTCAAACAAACAAGCATCTAAGTAAGTCCAAAGTCTGCTATGGTGTGTTATTGCAATGATCGTCCCTTAATGTAATTTTATCCACATAAACTCTAATATTGCTGTCACCGTAGATGAAGTCTTGACTATTATTACGACAGAGTCTACTTGACACTTCTTATATATAATGACTTAGTTCCTTGTACGGGCCCTCGACTTTTAGTAGATTAATATGTTGTATAATCTTATATTTTGATACTGCCTTGTATACGCTATTAATGAAACAGGTCAAGACAGGAAAATGTGGAGCTAGTGCCCTTAGAGAACGCAAATAGCTCTGACATCCTTCATTTGGGCTACAGTATAACGAATGCCCATGCTTTCTTGTGTCCCTGTAATTGATTTCACAATAATCCAAGCCGCCAAGGTAGAAATTAACCAATCTGTCAGTTGAAAATTTTAATGCTATATTATTTTCAAGGATATCAAAAAGAATTTGACATAATTCAATATCCGTCAGATAGAGCTTGCAGATATCAGGGTGACATTGCCAAGTAACCTGCTGCCCAATTTTTGGTTTTGAATGTCTACTCAAATTGTTATAGGTGACTTCAGCCATCACATTCAAGGACGTATCCAAATCTTAATAAAGAAAGAATCTATTCCATAATGTCACGTGCCGGGTAGTAAGAACTCAACATAAAACAAAACTAATTTAACATTTCCATGTATTTTTATAGTTAGAAATTAAAAATTAAAACTATTGCATGGACACAATAAATACTTTTGCAGTTTACATATTAGTTTTTGTGATCCATGAAATAAAATTATTTATTGAAGATTTACTTTATTTTCAATCCCATATAAGATTTCTTGTTAAAACTCTAAGGGAATTACTACATTTGATGAAATTCAATATTTTATTTTATTTTATTTTTCAGTTCATTATGTAAACTGCAAAAATATTTTTAGTGTCCGAAAAATTAATTTTATTTTTTATTTCAAACTAGAAAATACCTAAAAATTTTAAAATTAGTTTTTTTTTTGTTAGGTTCTTGCTACTCGATGCGACTGATAAATATTTTTTAATAGCTATAAAATGAATTTTATAAGCAATTTGAACACCCAAGTAGTATTTTATATTGTTGCCTTAGTAGTATTCGTGCAACTGGGAGATTCCAGTTTCCCAAATAATTCCAACAGCAATTGTGAAAAAAGTGAAACAGAATTATTATGTCAAAAAAAGAAAAACATAGCTGTTGAACTTTTCAAGGTTGAGGAAATTAAAGAGGTTTGGGAAAAAGATAAAAATAAGTCATTTATAATGTATAATATAAAAGTGGTGGAAAAATTCAAAACATTTACACACAAGGTACTATTACATGAAGATAATGCGGAATTCCATCAAAACATTATAAAGTTTATAGATTTCTTAAATAATTTACATGACAAGTTTGCCGAAGCCAAACTTGACAAACAACTATCAATTTCGTATGGTCAATCATATGACGAATCTATTGTGTTTAAAAACACAAAGGAAAATATAATACCCCTTAATTTGAATGAAACCTATGTTGCGGTTCTTTATTTATTTCTACGAACGGAGATAAAGGCGCGCCAGATGACTCCTGATAGTGATTAATATTGGACGTGATCGTCTCTTACTAGGTTGCTAGCTACCGCTGCAGCCCGGATTAACCCAATTAATTTCCTTTAAAATGAGCTATTGAACAACCCTCTACGATGTTTCAGTGCCAAGCTATCTGTGGAAAAGAAAAAAAAGAAAAGAGAAAAAAATATCCCGTTTGGGGAGAATAACGTGGTTAAAGTCAATTTTCTTGATTTTCAAGTCAATATATTTCCCTTGCTGTTCAAGCCAAGGGACAGAAAGTTTCCTCTACAGGGGTTTCGGACAAGGCGGTTCTAATGGTGTACTTTTTGTTCTGATCTGACTCCTTTGTTAGGAACTATGGGTTTTATATTTCTTAACATTGGACGTGATCGTCTCTTACTAGGTTGCTAGCTATCGCTGCAACCCGGAAAAAAACACATTGTGGCCACATCGTTCTTTACTCAGGCAGTGCTATCGCGCTGCCTATGATAATAAACTGATTACACACAGGAAAAAGCCTACGGCTTTTTCTTCTTTTATCCGGGTTGCAGCGGTAGCTAGCAACCTAGTAAGAGACGATCACCTCCAATGTCAAGAAATATAAAACCCCCCAACTCCTAAAAAAAGAGTCAGATCAAAACAAAAAGTACACCATTAGAACCGCCTTGTCCGAATCCTCTATAAAGGAAACTTACCGCCCTTTGGCTTGAATAACAAAGAAAATATATTGGCTTGAAAATCAAGAAAATTGACTTTTACCACGTTATTCTCCACAAACGGGATATTTTTTTCTTTCCGCTTTTTTTTTCTGCTCAGCTAGCTGGGCACTGGAAAATCATAGAGAGCTGTATAATAGCTCATTTTAAAGGAAATTGCAACATCTAGTCACTTTTGTATTTAAAAATAAAATACTTTTTAAAGTAGAATCAATTTTGTCAAAAAATTGCATTTTTGATGTATTTTCATACTGCAGTCTTTTCAAAGATATTTGAATTTTGAAGCAATAAAACAGTCCATGTAATGAACTCTATAGTAATAATAGCTACTTGTCTCAATAGTAACAGAAACTCCTGGAACCAAAATTTTCTTTTTTGGCTTAATCGCTAAAATTATTATGTAAACTGCAAAAATATTTATGATACCTAATCAGTAATAGTAATTTTTTAATTTAAACAACAAAAATACATGAAAATTCTAAAATTAGTTTTGCTTTTTGTCTCCTGGAAGAAATTTTTTTTCATCTCAGTTCAAATTTATTATTGTATCCTGGAACCAAGCTTTTTTTGGTTTGTAACCCGTAAAGTACATATCTCCATATTATTGTCTCATAATTGCAATTATTTTAGTTTTCAGTCCAGAATCACTAAACTTATTATGTAAACTGCAAAAATATTTATGGTGTCTAACCAATAATACTAATTTTGTAATTCAAACAAGATAAATACCTGAAAATTTTAAAATTAGTTTTGTTTTATGCTAGGTTTTAGATACTCGACACGGGATTTTGTGTGCTTAATAATTTTAAACCTTGAAAAAATATGGTCTCACGCGAGTGGAAAAAAAGAAAGAATAACCAAAAACAATATCAAAATAGAACAATCCAAATTTCTACTAATAGAAAACTTTACTACACAAAAAATAAAGCTAACATCCTGAAATATCAGAAAAGTTTATTTAAAAGAGATAAAAATGCCACCAAACGCAATAAAGCTCGAGCACGCGTAAGGATTGCTACTAAGATGTCTTGTGATCCAGGATTTAAGAAAATGAAATATGACAGAGCAAAACAGAGGTATCTTACGGATCAGGGGGTATCGAGAAGGGAAAAATTGAGACAGCGAAACAAAAGAGCAAGGAAAGGTATGATAACGATATAGATTACCGAAACAAACATAAGAAAAAAGTTGCTACCAGAATAATGGGTAGATACTGGGGTGACAAAAGCTATAATGAAAAAATTAAATTCTCTGCGATGTTGTACCGAAGAACGCATAAGGACAAAGGGAAAAATTACATTCAGAAATACAAGAAGATGGCAAAAATGCAGGCTGATCTTTGTAAATTGAGAAACATTTTACGCATGTTTTTTTCATTAAGGAACGAACTGTAGCCCCTAGTAACTGAAGTAATAAAAAGAGTCCTTATATTCCTTGCTATTTTAATTATATTCCTTAATAAATCATCCAGGTTCCTGCGGTAGCTAGCAACCTAGTAAGAGACGATCACGTACAATGTTAAGAAATATAAAAACCCATATTTCCTAAAAAAGGACTCAGATCGAAACATTATAGTAAAGAAAGAACTTTTAACCGAATCTTTACATTAAAACACAATCATTGGAATATCAAACCATTGCATACATTGGAATTAATTAGGCACTTGTATAGTAAAGAACAAACTTCCAGCCCATAGTAACTAAAATAAGATCATAATAGTAGGTGGTAGCCAGGTCGTCTCTTACTATTCCAATTAAGAAATGGATTTTTCTTGTTTGTAATGCAGTAAGGATTTCAGTAAAGGGCCGACAAAAATAATCCCCAATGATAGAAATGATGACAGCAGCAACGAAAATGATGATAAAGGGGATGACGTAAGGCTCCAGAAAAATCAAGGGATCATAAGACTCAGGGTTCTTTCATGATAGTAGACGAGATGAGGGTAGTTTGATGAGAGCTCGTAAGTTGTGATGAGAGTAAGCTTTTTAAGTGGCTAATAATTCTTATATACTACTGGGTAAGGTTAAACTCTCAATCAAGTGCGTATTTATTGTGGTATCAATAAAGGAAGTAGTTCTTGGTTTTTTGAATTCTTCCTGTACTTTCTAAAATTTTATAATTATCTACACGAAAACTCTCTATTTTGTTTTATACTTTTTTAAAGAATGTGAAAGATAGGGTTTTACGTATACTAAATGCAAAATAATTGTACATGACGCTAGCTCAAAAACATACAAGAAGAGAGAGAAAGCGAGCGAGAGAAAGGGGGGATGAGGGGGGGGGTTAATTCTAAACAAAAACCCCAACGATTAGAGAGAATTTGGCGCTAACTCACAGATAGAGAAGAAAAATAATATAGTAAAGAACGAACTATAGTCTATAGTAATTGAACTACTAAGCACACCATTAGAATAATATGAAGGATGGGCCTACTTAATTATAGGCTTGCTACCGATTGATCAGTTATGTCATAACCGTAGGTTGTAGCCAGGTAATCTCTTACTAATCCCATTAAGAAAAAGCCAAGGGTTTTTTTCTGTTTTTAATCAAACAGTTCATGGTAACGAACTTTATAGTAAGATCTGGGTTGCATTACATTGTCGTCTAGAAAGACGGTATGATATTCAGATCTGTAGCAAAAAGTCAGAAAGTTTTTTGAGTGCTGTAAATACTTTGCTGCGGCATTTGATCAAGAGAAAATTACATTAAAGAACAAGCTTCCAGCCCATAGTAAGTGAAATGAGATTATAATTAACATTAAATCTGGGTTGCAGTGGAGAGTTGTTCAATGGCTCATTTCAAAGAAAATTAATTGGCTTAAAAATCTTTTGTAACTAAAACAAATTATTACTAAGAGAAAAATTTTTTTCAATTAATTACACTAAGCAACGAACTCTACTCCATAGTAACTAAAGAAATAAAAGGAATCATTATATACATGATTATTTTAATTATATTCCTTAGGAAATCATCATAACTAATTTTATATATATTGAAGAACGAACAATATCCAACAGTAATTGAACTACAAAGCACATCAATAGAATAATATGAAGGATGGGTTTATTTAACTATCCGGGTTGCAGCGGTGCACTACCAACCTAGCAAGAAAAGATCACGTCCAATGTTAAGAAATATAATAACCCATAACTCCCTTAAAGAGAGTCAGATCAAAACAAAACGTATACCATTTGAACCGCCATGTCTGAAACCCCTGTATGGGAAACTTTCTGTCCCTTGGCTTGAACAGCAAGAGAAAATATAAATATTGCTTGAAAATCAAGAAAATTACAATAAAGAACGACCTCTAGCCCATATGAATTAAAATACAGAGTAACTAGTAATGACATTTCGTGGTTGCAGTAGTATACTATTAGAGCTACCTTGTCTAAAACCTCTATTGAGCAAACTTACGGTCCCTTGGCTTGAATAACTAGAAAAATATGGTGTGGCTTTGAAAATCAAATAAGAAAATTTACTTTAACCACTATATTCTCCACAAGCGACATTTTTTCTTTCCGCTTGATTTACTTCCCTTAGCCAGCTGGGCGCTGGAAAATCATAGAGAGCCGTACAATGGCTCATTTTAAAGGAAATTGCTACATCTAGTGCCATTTGTAATTAAAAAATAAAATATTTTTTTTAAAATAGAATCAATTCTTGTCATTACCTCCATGCTTAATATTGATCAATGACGTCATAATCGTATACCAGCGGTAAGATTTGAACCCACGCCTCCGAAGAGACTGGTGGCTAACACAAGCACCTTAGACCAGTCGGCCAAACTGCCTCTCATAACTATATATGTGAATCCAGGTTACAACAGTAGCTAGCAACCTAGTAAGAGACGATCAGTCCAATACTAAGAAATATAAAACCCAGAGCTCCTAAAAATAGAGGCAGATCAAAACAAAAGTACATCATTAGAAACACCTTGCCTGAAACCCTACTAGATAAAGAATGAATGTCGTCGTAGTTCTATTAGGGCTATGACGTGAATAGAAAAACACGACATTATGTTGTTATTTCTGAATATGTCATGAAATAAGATCATTACGCCATGACGTCATGAAATAAAATCATTACACCATGACGTCATAATTACCATATAAGACGACACAAAAGGACCATGGTCTCATTTCATTATATAGAATGAATGATTCAACTAAATTTACATCCTACAAGCCTAGACTTGCGGAGAACTCACTGTCAGGAGGCCATGTTTGTGATGCATTTTTTGGCCTGGAATCTTTTAATAGTGACAAAATTATTCAATTTTACGAACTGGAATGCGTAGCCATTACAATGTGCAAGGTTAGAGAAAAAAGATGATATAAGGAACCAGACATTTTCAACGGCCATATGGATCTATACCTCATTACATAAATAAAGCTCATCATAAATGGTGTTTGTCAATTAGGTTTATTTTAAATAATTATCCATTATACATAAATTATATATGGTTTGAACAGCAAGGGAAATATGGAAAATCAAGAAAAGTGGAAGCATTAAGCCTAAACAGAATTTGTTTTTGTCTTTTCTTCTTTTCCACAGATAGCTGGCACTGAATTCAATGGCTCATTTTAAAAGAAATCTCTAGATCTAGTACCATTTGCAGTATTTTTTTGTAATAGAATCAATATTTCACAAGAAACTTCATTTTTTATGTGCAATATTGATCAATGACATCATAGTTGTTGGTTGTAGTGCATAAAGACTCTATAATCGAATAAAGCTGAAACTAAGTAAAGGACAACTATGCCTCCATATATTCACAGTGATTTTTAATATTTTCCATTACATCTTTAAACTGTTCCATCGTTACCAGTCCATACCTAGGAAGCTTTACATTGAATATAACACATTTCTTTTGGATATTACTATGACGTTTTGCCAAATTTTACTTTGTATTAAAAGGACGTACTAAAGCCTTTAATAGCTAGAATCCTGGTTGCATCAAGAGCTTTAAACCAGGGTTGCGACAATAGCTAGCAACCTAGTAAGACATGATTACGCCCAATAGTGTAAAAAATCTATAACTAACAGTCCATGGTAACGAACTGTATAGTAAGAATGACTGGTCTTAATTGTAACCAAAACTCTAAGAAACGGATTTTGATACCCATAAATCCATCAAAAGAATTAAACTTTTATGCAGATTTTAAATATTTAAGTTTCATCAAGCTTAGTTATGTTATAATAAAGACTGATAAGAAGCCTCTGGCTATTAAATTATTATATTGAAAGATGATTATAGTAAATTATGATAAAGAGTTTATTCTAGCGTTTATTAACTAAAACTTTTTGTAGAAATAGCAACTTCAACCAATAGTGAATCCAGGTTGCATAGGTAGCCTAGTGAAAGACGATTACGTCCGAAATTAAGAAATATAATAACCCGTAACTCCTAAAATCAGGGTTGCAGCAGTAGCTAGCAATTCGGGTTGCAGTCGTAGCTAGCAACCTATTAAGAGACGATCACATCTAATGCTAATAAATATAAAAACCTATAACTCCTAAAAAAGAATCAGATCAAAACAAAAGTACACCACTAGAACTACTTTGACCAAACCCCTATATGAAACTTTCTGTCCCTTGGCTTGAACAGCAAGGGAAATATATTTGCTTGAAAATCAAGAAAAGTGGCTGCTACTACCACATTCTGCCTAGACGGCACTTTTTTTCCAAAACAAATAGCTTTGGAGGCGGATGGAGTTCTTCCGTAATGATTACATTAAGGGACGATCATTGCAATAACAAACCATTGCAGACTATGGACTTAGTAAGCTATTTGTTTGTTTGAGGTTCGTCTCTTACTATTTCAAAGAAGAAAAAGCCGTAGGCTTTTTCCTGTTTGTAATCATATAGTTACAATAAAGAACGACACCTAGCTCATGTTAGCAGAAACATAAATAGGAATTATGTAATTTCCATCTGTATCATGGCTGCAGAGGTGTCCGAAACCTAGTAAAGAACAAACCATTACAGTAAATAACCTTTCATGTTAAAGATTGATCATTGAATCCGGGTTGCAGCGGTAGCTAGCAACCTAGTAAGAGACGATCACGTCAAATGTTAAGAAATATAAAAACCCCTAACTCTCAAATTACATTAAAAGACGATCATTGGAATAATAAACAATTGCATGCATGGGAATTATTTAGCTACTTGATTGTTTAAGGTTTGTCTCTTACTATTTCAAAGAAGAAAAAGTCATAGACTTTTTCCTGTTTATAATCAGTTTGTTTGTGGTAAAAAACAACCTCTACCCTATGTCAAGTGAAATAATCTATTGACAAGTTGCTTCTCTAAGCTATGTTATATTAAGGTAAGTACCGGTGAAAGAAATTCAGTAATGCTGATTTTCTAACAGTGATTTCTTCTAAGCTTCAAAATTTTTGTTTTCTTTTTAAAGGTTTTAAAAAGAAAACAAAATAAATCTAAAATTAACTCAAATTACAATAAAGAACAAACTTCCCGCCCATAGTAACTAAAATAAGATTATAATTAATGTTAAAGATTGATCAATGATGTCATAATCGTAGGTTGTAGTCAGGTCGTCTCTTACTATTCCAATTAATAAAAAGCAATAGGCTTTTTCCTGTTTGTAATACAGTAAGGATTTTGGTATCTATGAGTAATATTATCCGGGTCGCAGTGGTAGCTAGCAACCTTGTAAGAGACGATCACGTCCAATGTTAAGAAACATAAAAACCAATAGCTCCTAAAAAAGGAGTCAAATCAAAACAAAAAGTACACCATTAGAACCGCCTTATAAGAAACCCCCGTATAGTAAACTTTCTATCCCTTGGCTTGAACAGCAAGGGAAATATATTGACTTGAAAATCAAGAAAAGTGGTACCTACTAAAAAATTCTGCCTAAACAGGATACTTTTTTTATAATAAAGAACAACCTCTTGCCTATACTAAATTTTATACGCCAGTTAATTATAGTATAGGTTAGTAATTCAACAGAGACCTTTGCACTGGAACACCGTAGAGAGTTGTTCAATGGCTCAGTTTAAATGAAATGAATGGGGTTAAAAACCTTTTGTAATTAATCCGGGTTCCAGCGGTAGCAAGCAACCTAGTAAGAGACGATCACGTCCAATGTTAAGAAATATAAAAACCCATAGCTTCTAAAAAAAAGGAGTCTGATCAAAACAAAAAATACACCATTAAAACCGCTTCGTCCGAAACCCCCCGTATAGTAAACTTTCTGTCCCTTGGCTTGAACAGCAAGGGAAATATATTGGCTTGAAAATCCAGAAAAGTGGCAGCTACTACAACATTCTGCCTAAGCGGCATATTTTTTCTTTGTTTTCCAGAGATAGCTCGGCAAAGGAACATTGTAGAAAGTTTTTCAATGGCTCAATTTAAAGGAAATTAATTGGGTTAAAAATCTTTTGTAAATAAAATAAATTATTTCTAAGAGAGAATAAATTTTTCAATTAAAAACTGCATTTTCGATGTCTTTTCATACTGCAGTCTATCAAAGTTTTCCGGGTTGCAGCGGTAGCTAGCAACCTAGTAAGAGACGATCACGTCCAATGTTAAAAATATAAAAACTTATAACTCCTAAAAAAGGAGTCAGATCAAAACAAAAAGTACACCATTAGAACCACCTTATCCAAAACCTCTATAAAGAAAACTTACCGCCCTTTAGCTTGAATAACAAAGAAAATATATTGGATGAAAATCAAGAAAACTGACTTCAACCACATTATTCTCCTCAAACAGGATGTTTTTTTCTTTCTTTCTTTTGATTCCAGAGATACTTGTGTGTACATGTTTGCACATGTCTGTACATGTGTGTGCATGTGTAAACATGTGTGTAAATGTGTGTACATGTGTGTACATGTTTGTACACAGATGTACACACATGTACACACATATGTGTAAATATTTGTACATGAGTGTACATGTGTGTACATACATGTACACACATGAACACACATGTGTGTACATGTTTGTACATGAGTGTACATGTGTGTACATGTGTGTATATGTGTGTACATGTGTGTACATGTGTGTACACACATGTGCGTACATGTGTGTACATGAGTGTACATGTGTATACATGTTTGAACATGTGTCTACAAGTGTGTACATGTTTGTACACGCATGTACACACATGTTCACAAATGTACACACACGTACACACATGTACACACATATACACATATGTACACACATGTTTATACATGAGTGTACATGTGTGTAAATGTGTGTACATGTGTGTACATGTGTGTACATGTGTGTATATGTGTGTACATGTGTATATATGTGTGTACATGTGTGTACAGGTGTGTACATTTGTGTACATGTGTATACATGTACAAACATGTACACACATGTACACACATGTATACACATATACACACATGTAAACACGTATAGAAACATGTACACACATGTGTCATGTGTGTACATGTATTTACATGTGTGTGCATGTGTTTACATGTGTATACTTGTTTGTAAACACATGTACACACATGTAAACACATGTATACATATTTACACACATGTAAACACATGTAGACACATGTACACACATATGTCATGTGTGTACATGTGTTTACATGTGTGTACACACATGTACACACATGTACAAACATGTTCGTACATGTTTGTACATGAGTGTACATGTCTGTACGTGTGTGTACATGTGTGTACATGTGCGTACATGTGTTTACATGTTTGTACATGAGTTTACATGTGTGTATATGTGTGTACATATGTGTACATGTGGGTATATGTGTGTATATGTGTGTACATGTGTGTACATGTTTGTACATGAGTACATGTGTGTACATGTGTGTACACATATGTACACAAATGTAAACAAATGTACACACATGTTTGTACATAATTGTACATGAGTGTACATGTGTGTACATGTGTGTATATGTGTGTACATGTGTGTACACACATGTACACACATGTGTGACATGTGTGTACACACATGCGTGTATACTTGCGTGCATGTGTTTACATGTGTATACATGTGTACATGTGTGTACATGTGTTTACATGTTTGTACATGAGTGTACATGTGTGTATATGTGTGTACATATGTGTACATGTGGGTATATGTGTATATGTGTGTACATGTGTGTACATGTTTGTACATATACATGTGTGTACATGTGTGTACACATATGTACACAAATGTAAACACATGTAAACACATGTTTGTACATAATTGTACATGAGTGTACATGTGTGTACATGTGTGTATATGTGTGTACATGTGTGTACACACATGTACACACATGTGTGTACATGTGTGTACACACATGCGTGTACTTGCGTGCATGTGTTTACATGTGTATACATGTGTGTACATGTGTGTACATGTGTTTACATGTTTGTACATGAGTGTACATGTGTGTATATGTGTGTACATGTGTGTAAATGTGTGTAAATGTGGGTATATGTGTGTATATGTGTGTACACACACGTACACACATGTGTGTACATGTTTATATATGAGTGTACATGTGTGTACATGTGTGTACATGTGTGTACATGTGTGTACATGTGTATGCATGTGTGTACATGTGTCTACATGTTTGTAAATGTGTCTACGTGTTTGTACATGTGTGTACATGTGTGTACATGTGTGTACATGTGTGTACATGGGTGTACATGTGTGTACACACATTTATACTCATGTACAAACATTTAAACACATGTGTGTACATGTTTGTACATGAGTGTAAATGTGCGTACATGTGTGCACATGTGTGTAAATATGTGTACATGTGTATACGTGTATGTACATGTGTGTACATGTGTTTACATGTGTACACATGTGTGTACATGTGTGTATATATGTGTACATGTGTGTACATGTGTGTACACACATGTGTGTACATGTTTGTACATGTGTGTACAATTATGTACATGTGAATACATGTGTGTAAATTTGTGTACATGATTGTACATGACTGTGCATGTGTGTACATGTGTGTACATGTGTGTACAGGTGTGTACATGTTTGTACATGTGTGTACAGGTTTTTACATGTTTGTCCATGCGCGTAAATGTGTGTACATGTGTTTACATGTGTGTACATGTGTTTACATGATTGTACATGATTGTACATGTGTGTACATGTGTTTGCATATGTATACATGTGTCTACATGTGTCTACATATGTGTACATTTGTGTAAATGTTTGTACATGAGTGTATATGTGTGTACATGTGTGTACCTGTGTGTATATGGGTGTACATATGTGTGCACATGTGTACACACATGTGTATATATGTGTATACATGTGTGTACATGTGTCTACATATGTTTACATGTTTGTACATGTGTGTACATGTCTGTACATGTGTGTACATGTGTGTATATGTTTATACATGAGTGTACATGTGTGTACGTGTGTGTACATGTGTGTACATGTTTGTAAATAAGTGTACATGTGTGTACATGTCTGTACATGTGTATACATGTGTGAAAATGTGTCTACATGTGTGTACACACATGTACACACATGTACACACATGTGTGTACTTGTTTGTACATGAGTTTACATATGTGTACATTTTTGTACATTTGTGTACATGTGTGTACATATGTGTACTTGTTTGTACTCAGATGTGTTTACACACATGTGTTTACAGGTGTGTACATGTGTGTACATGTGTGTACATGTGTGTACATGTGTATACATGTGTGTACATGTGTGTACATGTTTGTACATGTGTGCACATGTGTGTATATGTGTGTACATGTGTGTAAATGTGTGTATATGTGTGTAAATGTGTGTAAATGTGTAAAAATGTGTGTACATGTTTGTACATGAGTGTACATGTGTATACATTTGTGTACATGTGTGTACGTGTGTGTACATGTGCGTACATGTGTCTACATATGTGTACATGTTTGTACATCAGTGTACATGTGTGTACATGTTTTTATATGAGTGTACAGGTGTTTACATGTGTGTACATGTTTATACATTTGTGTACATGTGTGTACACACATGTGTGAGCATGTGTGTACATGTCTGTACATGTTTGTACATGTCTGTACATGTGTGTACATGTGTATATATGTGTGTACATGTGTGAACATGTGTGTACATGTGTGTACACACATATACACACATGTACACACATGTGTGTACATGTGTGTACATGTGTTTACATGTTTGTACATAAGTGTACATGTGTGTACGTGTGTGTACATGTGTGTACATGTTTGTAAATAAGTGTACATGTGTGTACATGTGTGTACATGTGTCTACATGTGTGTACACACATGTAAACACATGTACACACATGTACACACATGTGTGTACATGTTTGTACATGAGTTTACATATGTGTACATTTGTGTACATTTGTGTACATTTGTGTACATGTGTGTACACACATATACACACATGTACATAAATGTGTGTACATGTGTGTACATGTGTTTACATGTTTGTACATGAGTGTACATGTGTGTACGTGTGTGTACATGTGTGTACATGTTTGTAAATAAGTGTACATGTGTGTACATGTGTGTACATGTGTATACATGTGTGTACATGTGTCTACATGTGGGTAAACACATGTAAACACATGTACACACATGTGTGTACATGTTTGTACATGAGTTTACATATGTGTACATTTGTGTACATTTGTGTACATGTGTGTACATGTGTGTACATATGTGTACTTGTTTGTACTCACATGTGTTTACACACATGTGTGTACAGGTGTGTACATGTTTGTACATGTGCATACATGTGTGTACATGTGTATACATGTGTGTACATGTTTGTACATGAGTGTACATATGTTTACATGTGTGTACATGTGTATATATGTGTGTACATGTGTGTAATTGTGTGTACATGTGTGTACATGTGTAAAAATATGTGTACATGTTTGTACATGAGTGTACATGTGTATACATATGTGTACATGTTTGTACATCAGTGTACATGTGTGTACATGTTTTTATATGAGTGTACATGTGTGTACATGTGTGTACATGTGTGTACAGGTGTGTATATGTGTGTACATGTGTGTACACACATGTGTGTGCATTTGAGTATATGTGTGTACATGTGTGTACATTTTTGTACATGTTTGTACATGTGTATATATGAGTGTACATGTGTGAACATGTGTGTACATGTGTGTACACACATATACACACATGTACACACATGTGTGTAAATGTTTTTACATGAGTGTACATGTGTTTACATGTGTGTACACACATGTACACACATGTTTGTACATGTCTGTACATGAGTGTACATGTTTTTACATGTCTGTACATGTTTGTACATGTGTGCACATGTGTTTACACACATGTTTGTACATGTGTGTTCATGTGTATACATGTGTGTACATGTGTATACATTTGTGTACATGTGTCTACATGTGTGTACATATGTGTACACAGATGTAAACACATGTTCACACACGTAAACACATGTACACACATGTTTTTACATGAGTGTACAAGTGTGTACATGTGTGTACATGTGTGTACATTTGTGTACACACATGTACACTCATGTACACACATTTTCACACATGTTCACACATGTGTGTACATGTGTGTATATGTGTGTACATGTGTATACTTGTGTGTACATGTGTCTACATGTGTGTACATGTGTTTACACAAATGTACACACATGTTCACATATGTACACACATGTGTGTACATGTTTGTACATGAGTGTACATGTGTTTACATGTGTGTACATGTGTGTATATGTGTGTACATGTGTGTACACACATTTACACACATGTACAAACATATAAACACATGTGTGTACATGTTTGTACATGAGTGTAAATGTGTGTACATGTGTGAACATGTGTGTAAATATGTGTACATGTGTATACGTGTATGTACATGTGTGTACATGTGTGTACATGTGTGTACATGTGTATACGTGTGTACATGTGTGTACATGTGTGTACATGTGTGTACATGTGTGTACACACATGTGTGTACATGTTTGTAAATGTGTGTACAATTGTGTACATGTGTATAAATGTGTGTAAATGTGTGTAAATGTTTGTACATGACTTTTCATGTGTGTACATGTGTATACATGTGTGTACATGTGTGTACATGTTTGTACATGAGTGTACATGAGTGTACATGTGTGTAAATGTGTGTACATGTGTGTAAAAGTGTGTACATGTGTTTACATGTGTGTACATGTGTGTACAAACATGTGTGTACATGTTTGTACATGTGTGTACAAGTGTGTACATGTGTTTGCATATGTATACATGTGTCTACATGTGTCTACATATGTGTACATTTGTGTAAATGTTTGTACATGAGTGTACATGTGTGTACATGTGTGTACCTGTGTGTATATGTGTGTACATATGTGTGCACATGTGTACACACATGTGTATACATGTGTATACATGTGTGTACATGTGTCTACATATGTTTACATGTGTGTCCATGTCTGTACATGTGTGTACATGTGTGTAAATGTGTGTGCATGTTTGTACATGAGTGTACATGTGTGTACGTGTTTGTACATGTGTGTACATTTTTGTAAATAAGTGTACATGTTTGTACATTTGTGTACATGTGTATACATGTGTGTACATGTGTGTACATGTGTGTACACACATGTAAACACATGTACACACATGTACACACATGTGTTTACATGTTTGTACATGAGTTTACATATGTGTACATTTGTGTACATGTGTGTACATTTGTGTACATATGTGTACTTGTTTGTACTCACATGTGTTTACACACATGTGTTTACAGGTGTGTATATGTGTTTAAATGTGTATACATGTGTGTACATGTGTATACATGTGTGTACATGTTTGTACATGAGTGTACATGTGTGTACATGTGTGTACATGTGTGTACATGTGTGTACATGTGTGTAATTGTGTATACATGTGTGTACATGTGTGTACATGTGTAAAAATGTGTGTACATGTTTGTACATGAGTGTACATGTGTATACATTTGTGTACATGTGTGTACGTGTGTGTACATGTGCGTACATGTGTCTACATATGTGTACATGTTTGTACATCAGTGTACATGTGTGTACATGTTTTTATATGAGTGTACATGTGTTTACATGTGTGTACATGTGTAAAAATGTGTGTACATGTGTGTACATGTGTGTACACACATGTGTGTGCATGTGTGTAAATTTCTATACATGTGTGTACATGTCTGTACATGTGTGTACATGTTTATACATGTGTGTACATGTGTGAACATGTGTGTACATGTGTGTACACACATATACACACATGTACACACATGTGTGTACATGTGTGTACATGTGTTTACATGTTTGTACATAAGTGTACATGTGTGTACGTGTGTGTACATGTGTGTACATGTTTGTAAATAAGTGTACATGTGTGTACATGTGTTTACATGTGTGTACATGTGTGTACATGTGTGTACACACATGTAAACCTATGTAAACACATGTACACACATTTGTGTACATGTTTGTACATGAGTTTACATATGTGTACATTTGTGTACATTTGTGTACATGTGTGTACACACATATACACACATGTACATAAATGTGTGTACATGTGTGTACATGTGTTTACATGTTTGTACATGAGTGTACATGTGTGTACGTGTGTGTACATGTGTGTACATGTTTGTAAATAAGTGTACATGTGTGTACATGTGTGTACATGTGTCTACATGTGTGTACACACATAAACACATGTACACACATGTACACACATGTTTGTACATGAGTTTACATATGTGTACATTTGTGTACATTTGTGTACATGTGTGTACATGTGTGTACATATGTGTACTTGTTTGTACTCAGATGTGTTTACACACATGTGTTTACAGATGTGTAAGTGTATTTACACGTGTGTAAATGTGTGTAAATATGTATACATGTTTGAAAATGTTTATACATGTTTGTACATGTGTGTATATGTGTGTCGTGTATAAATGAGTGTATACTTGTGTACATGTGTGTACTTGAGTGTACATGTGTGTGTTTGTGTCTACATGTGTGTACATGCGTGTACATGTTTGTACATGAGTGTACATGTGTGTACATGTGTTTACATGTGTTTACATGTGTGTACATGTGTGTACATGTGTTTACATATGTGTACATGTTTGTACATCAGTGTACATGTGTGTACATGTTTGTGTGTACATGTGTGTACATGTGTGTTCATGTGTGTACACACATGTGTGTGCATGTGTGTACATGTCTGTACATGTGTGTACATTTGTGCACATGTGTGTACATGTGTATATATGTGTGTACATGTGTGAACATGTGTGTACATGTGTGTACACACATATACACACATGTGTGTACATATTTTTACAGGAGTGTACATGTGTGTACATGTGTGTACACACATGTTTGTACATGTCTGTACATGAGTGTACATGTTTGTACATGTCTGTACATGTTTGTACATGTGTTTACACACATGTTTGTACATGTGTGTTCATGTGTATACATGTATGTACATGTGTATACATTTGTGTACATGTGTCTACATGTGTGTACATATGTGTACACACATGTACACACATGTTCACACACGTAAACAAATGTACACATATGTTTGTACATGAGTGTACAAGTGTGTACATGTGTGTACAAGTGTGTACATGTGTGTACATTTGTGTACACACATGTACACTCATGTACACACATTTTCACACATGTTCACACAGGTGTGTATATGTTTGTACATATTTGTACATGTGTGTACACACATTTGTTTACATGTGTGTACATATGTTTAAATGTGTGGACATGTGTGCTTATGTTTTTACACGTGTTTACATGTGTGTACATGTGTGGACATGTGTGTACACACATGTACACACATATGCACACATGTTAACACATGTGTGTATATATGTGTATATGAGTGTACATGTGTGTACATGTGTGTAAACGTGTGTACATGTGTGTACATGTGTGTACATGTGTGTACATGTGTGTACATGTGTGTACATTTGTCTATATGTGTGTACATGTGTGTACATGTGTGTACATGAGTGTACACACATGTACAAACATGTCCACACATGTGTGTACATGTTTGTACATGAGTTTGCATGTGTGTACATGTTTGTAAATGAGTGTACATGTGTGTACAAGTGTGTACACACATCTGTGTACATGTGTGTACATTTGTGTACATATATGTGTGTACATGTGTGTACATGAGTGTACATTTGTGTACATGTTTGCACACGTTTTTACATCTGTGTTCATGTTTGTACATGTGTCTACATGTTTGTAAATGTGTGTACATATGTTTATATGTGTGTACACACATATACAAACATGTACACACAATTGTGTACATGTATTTACATGTATTTACATGTGTGTACATGTGTGTACACCCATGTGTGTACATGTGTCTACATGTGTTTACATGTGTGTACATGTGTGTACACACATGTAAACATATGTACACACATGTACACACATCTGTGTACATGTTTGTACATGAAATTACATGTCTGTACATGTGTGAACATGTGTGTACATATATGTACATGTGTATACTTATGTGTACACACATGTGTGTACACACATATGTGTACACACATGTGTTTACAAGTGTGTACATGTGTGTACATGTGTACACATGTGTTTACATGTGTATACATGTGTGTACATGTTTGTACATGAGTGTACATGTTTGTACATGAGTGTACATGTGTGTACATGTTTGTACATGTGTGTATATGTGTTAACTTTTGTGTACATGTGTGTACATGTGTTTACATGTGTTTACATGTGTGTACATGTGTGTACATGTGTGTACGTGTGTGTACATGTGTGTACACACATGTGTGTACATGTGTGTAAATGTGTGTACATGTGTTTACATGTGTGTAAATGTATGTACATGTGTGTACATGTGTATACATGTGTGTACATGTGTATACATGTGTGTAGATATGTGTACATGTGTGTATATGTGTGTACATGTGTGTACATGTGTGCACACACATGTAAACACATATGTGTACATGTTTGTACTTGAGTTTACATGTCTGTACATGTGTGTACATATGTGTACATGTGTGTGCATGTGTGTTCATGTATGTACATGTGTTTACCTGTGTGTGATAGTGTGTACACACATGTGTTTACATGTGTGTACATGTGTTTACATGTGTGTATATGTGTGTACATGTGTGTACATGTGTTTACATGTGTGTAAATGTGTTTACATGTGTGTAAATGTGTGTACATGTGTATAAATGTGTGTACACACATTTAAAAACATGTACGCACATCTACACACATGTGTGTACATGTTTGTACATGAGTGTACATGTGTGTACATGTGTGTTCATGTGTGTACATGTGTGTACATGTTTGTGCATGAGTGTAAATGTGTGTACATGTGTGTACATGTATGGACATGTGTGTACTTGTATGAACTTGTGTGTACACAAATGTGTGTATATGTTTGTACATGAGTGTACATGTGTGTAATTGTGTGTACATGTGTGTACATGTGTGTACATGTGTAAAAATGTGTGTACATGTTTGTACATGAGTTTACATGTGTATACATTTGTGTACATGTGTGTACGTGTGTGTACATATGTGTACATGTTTGTACATCAATGTACATGTGTGTACATGTTTTTATATGAGTGTACATGTGTGAACATGTGTGTACATGTGTGTACAGACATGTACACACATGTTTGTACATGTCTGTACATGAGTGTACATGTTTGTACATGTCTGTACATGTTTGTACATGTGTGCACATGTGTTTATACACATGTTTGTACATGTGTGTTCATGTGTATACATGTGTGTACATGTGTATACATTTGTGTACATGTGTCTACATGTGTGTACATATGTGTACACAGATGTAAACACATGTTCACACACGTAAACACATGTACACACATGTGTGTACATGTGTGTACATGTGTGTATATTTGTGTACCTGTTTCTAAGTGTGTGTACACACAGGTGTTTACATTTGCGTACATATGTGTGCATGTGTACACATATGTTTACATGTGTGTACATGTGTGTACATGTGTTTACATATATGTGCATTTCTGTAAATGTTTGTACATGTGTGTACATGTGTGTACATGTGTGGACATGTGTGTACACACATGTACACACATATGCACACATGTACACACATGTGTGTATATATGTGTATATGAGTGTACATGTGTGTAAACGTGTGTACATCTGTGTACTTGTGTGTTCACACATGTGTGTACATGTGTGTACATGTGTCTACATGTGTGTACATTTGTCTATATGTGTGTACATGTGTGTACATGAGTGTACACACATGTACAAACATGTCCACACATGTGTGTGTATGTTTGTACATGTGTTTACATGTGCTTACATGTGTATACATGAGTGTACATTTGTGTACATGTGTGTACACACATGTGTGAACATGTTTGTACATGTTTGTACATGTTTGTATATGTGTATACATTTGTGTACATGTATGTACATGTGTGTACATGTTTGTAAATGAGTGTACATGTGTGTACATGTGTGTACATATTTGTACATAAGTGTACATGTGTGTAAATGTGTGTACATGTGTGTACACACATATACAAACATGTACACACAATTGTGTACATGTATTTACATGTATTTACATGTGTGTACATGTGTATACATGTGTGTACATGTGTCTACATGTGTTTACATGTGTGTACATGTGTGTACACACATGTAAACATATGTAAACACATGTACACACATGTGTGTACATGTTTGTACATGAATTTACATGTGTGTACATGTGTGAACATGTGTGTACATATATGTACATGTGTGTACTTATTTGTACATGTGTGTACACACATGTGTGTACACACATGTGTTTACAAGTGTATACATGTTTGTACATGTGTATACATTTGTGTACATGTGTATACATGTGTGTACATGTTTGTACATGAGTGTACATGTGTGTACATGTGTGTACATGTGTGTATATGTGTGTACATGTGTGTACATGTGTGTAAATGTGTTTAAATGTGTGTACATGTGTGTACATGTGTGTATATGTGTGTACATGTGTGTACATGTGTGTACAGACATGTGTGTACATGTGTGTAAATGTGTTTACATGTGTATACATGTGTGTACATGTTTGTCCATGTTTGTACTTGTGTGTGCATGTTTGTGCATGAGTTTACATGTGTGTACATGTGTTTACATGTGTGTACATTTGTATACATGTGTGTACATGTGTATACATGTGTGTACATGTGTGTAAATGTGTGTACATGTGTGTACATCTGTGTACATGTGTGTACATGTGTATATGTGTGTACATGTGTGAACATGTGTGTACATGTTTGTACACACATGTACAGACATGTACACACATGTGTGTACATATTTGTACATGAGTCTACATGTTTGTACATATGTGTACATGTGTGTACATTTGTGTACAAGTGTGTACACACATGTACAAACATGTACACAAATGTGTGTACATGTCTGGAAATGAGTGTACATGTTTGTACATGTCTGTACATGTTTGTACATGTGTGTACATGTGTGTACACACATGTGTGTACATGTGTGTACATGTGAATACATGTGTGTACATGTGAATACATGTGTGTACATGTGTATACATTTGTTTACATGTGTCTACATGTGTGTACATATGTGAACACACATGTACACACATGCTCACACATGTACAAACATGTACACACATGCTTGTACATGAGTGTAAAAAGTGTGTACATGTGTGTACTTGTGTGTACATGTGTATACATTTTTGTACACACATGTACGCTCATGTACACACAAGTTCACACATGTACACACATGTGTGTACATGTTTGTACATGAGTGTACATGTGTGTACAAGTGTGTACATGTGTGTGCATGTGTGTACATGTGTGTACATTTTTGTACACACATGTACACTCATGTACACACAAGTTCACACATGTACACACATGTGTGTACATGTTTGTACATGAGTGTACATGTGTGTACAAGTGTGTACATGTGTGTGCATGTGTGTTCATGTGTGTACACACAAGTGTGTACATGTGTGTACATATGTGTACATGTGTGTACATGTGTGTACATGTGTTTATATGTGTGTACATGTGTGTACTTGTGTGTACATGTGTGTACATGTGTGTACACACATGTACACACATATGTGTACATGTTTGTACATGAGTTTACATGTGTGTACATGTGTGTACATATGTGTGCATGTGTGTTCATGTATATACATGTGTTTACCTGTGTGTAAAAGTGTGTACACACATGTGTGTACATGTGTGTACATGTTTGCACATGTGTGTACATGTGTATTCATGTGTTTACAAGTGTGTACATGTGTTTAAATGTGTGTAATTGTGTTTACATGTGTGTACTTGTATGAACTTGTGTGTACACAAATGTGTGTACATGTTTGTACATGAGTGTACATGTGTATAAATGTGTGTACATTTGTTTACATGTGTGTATATGTGTGTACATGTTTGTACATGTGTGTATATGTTTCTCCATGTGTGTATATGTGTTTACATGTGTGTACATGTGTATACATGTGTGTACATGTGTGTACATGTGTGTACATGTGTTTACATGTTTTACATGTGTGTACAAGTCTGAACATGTGTATACATGTGTGTACATGTGTGTACATGTTTGTACATGAATTTACATGTGTCTACATGTGTGAACATGTGTGTACATATATGTACATGTGTTTACATATGTGTACATGGGTGTACACACATGTGTGTACACACATGTGTTTACAAGTGTGTACATGTGTGTACATGTGTATACATGTGTTTACATGTGTATACATGTGTTTACATGTTTGTACATGAGTGTACATGTGTGTACATGTGTGTACATGTGTGCATATGTGGTTACTTGTGTGTACATGTGTGTACATGTGTTTACATGTGTATACATGTGTGTAAATGTGTGTAGATGTGTGTACGTGTGTGTACATGTGTGTACAGACATGTGTGTACATGTGTATACATATGTGTACATGTTTGTACATGTGTGTACATGTGTTTACATGTTTGTATATGAGTTTACATGTGTGTACATGTGTTTACATGTGTGTACATGTGTCTACATGTGCGTACATGTGTGTACACACATGTATGTAAATGTGTGTACATGTGTGTACATGTCTGTACATGTGTGTACATGTGTATATATGTGTGTACATGTGTGAACATGTGTGTACATGTTTGTACACACATGTACACACATGTGTGTACATATTTGTACATGAGTGTAAATGTGTGTACATATGTATACATGTTTGTACATTTATGTACAAGTGTGTACACACATGTAAACACATGTACACACATGTTTGTACATGTCTGTACATGAGTGTACATGTTTTGACATGTCTGTACATATTTGTACATGTGTGTACATGTGTGTACACACATGTGTGTATATGTGTGTACATGTGAATACATGTGTGTACAAGTGTATACATTTGTGTACATGTGTCTACATGTGTGAACATATGTAAACACACATGTACACACATGCTCATACATGTAAAAACATGTACACACATGTTTGTACATGAGTGTACAAGTGTGTATATGTGTGTACATGTGTATTCATTTTTGTACACACATGTACACTCATGTACACACATGTTCAAAAATGTACACAAATGTGTGTAAATGTCTGTACATGTGTGTACATGTTTGTACATGTGTGTACATATATGTACATGTGTCCACATGTGTCTACACTCATGTGTGTACATGTGTGTACATGTATGTACATGTGTGTATAAACGTGTTTTCATGTTTTTACATGTGTGTAAATGTGTGTACATGTGTATATATGTTTGTACATGTGTACACACATGTACAAACATATGTGTACATGTTTGTATATGAGTATACACGTGTTTACATGTGTGTATATGTGTCTATATATGTGCACATGTGTGTACAGGTGTGTACATGTGTGTACATGTGTTTACCTGTGTGTAAAAGTGTGTACACACATGTGTGTACATGTGTGTTCATTTGTGTACATGTGTGTACATGTGTGTACATGTGTATACATGTGTGTACATGTTTGTACATGTGTGTAAATGTGTGTACATGTGTGTACATGTGTGTAAATGTGTGTACACACATGTAAAAACATGTACACACATGTACACACATGTGTGTACATGTTAGTACATGAGTGTACATGTGTATTCATGTGTGTACATGTGTGTACATGTGTATACATGTCTGTACATGTATGTACATGTTTGTGCATGAGTGTAAATGTGTGTACATGTGTGTACATGTATGGAAATGTGTGTACTTGTAAGTACTTGTGTGTACACAAATGTGTGTACATGTTTGTACATGAGTGTACATGTGTATAAATGTGTGTACATTTTTTTACATGTGTGTATATGTGTGTACATGTTTGTACATGTGTGTATATGTGTCTCCATGTGTGTACATGTTTGTACTTGTGTGTACATGTGTGTACATGTGTGTACATTTGTGTACATGTTTTGCATGTGTGTACAAGTCTGAACATGTGTATACATGTGTGTACATGTGTGTACTTGAGTGTTCATGTGTGTACTAATGTGTAAATGTGTGTACACACATGTGTGTACAAGTGTGTACATGTGTGTACATGGGTATACATGTGTGTACATGTGTATGCATGTGTGTATATGTTTGTACATGAGTGTACATGTGTGTACATATGTGTACATGTGTGTACTTAAGTTTACATGTGTGTACATGTGTGTACATGTGTATACATGTGTGTACATTTGTTTACATGTGTTTACATGTGTGTACATGTGTGTACACACATTTACACACGTGTACACACATGTACACACATGTATGTACATGTTTTTACATGATTGTACATGTGTATACATGTGTGTACATGTGTGTACGTGTGTGTATATGTGTGTACGCACATGTTTGTACATGTGTGTACATGTGTGTAAATGTGTATACATATGTGTACATGTTTGTACATCTGTGTATATGTGTGTACATGTTTATACATGAGTGTACATGTGTGTACATGTTTGTATATCTGTTTACACACATGTAAACACATGTACACACATGTACATATATGTGTGTACATGTTTGTACATGAGTGTACATGTATGTACATGTGTGTACATGTGTGTACATGTTTATAAATGTGTGTACATGTGTATACGCGTGCGTAAATGTTTGTACATGAGTTTACATGTCTGTACATGTGTGTACATGTGTATACTTGTGTGTACATGTGTGTACATGTGTGTACATGTGTATACATGTGCTTACATGTGTGTGCATGTGTTTACATGTGTGTAAATGTTTGTACATGAGTGTACATGTGTATACATGTGTGTAAATGTGAGTGCGTGTGTGTACACACATGTGTGTACATGTGTGTACATGTGTGTACATGTATGTGCATATGTTTACATGTTTGTACATGAGTGTACACGTGTTTACATGTGTGTACATATGTATATATGTGTGTACCTGTGTTTACATGTGTGTACATGTTGTGTGTACATGTTTGTACATGTGTGTACATGTGTGTAAATGTGTGTACATGTGTATACATGTGTGTACATGAGTACATGTATGTACATGTGTGTACACACATGTACACATACAACACAATCAATACTAAAGCTGTTTAGAGGGCTTGACAGAGAGGGGGGATAGGACTACTTTTATTTGTAAACTTTGATTGACCTTGTGATATTTTGTTGTTGTATTGATGTTATTGTTAAGAAAAATGAAAAATACACTTGACAGTCATTTTTAGCAAAGCACAGATGACGCTATAGCTTTTAAAGGGTTTAGGGGAAGATAGCCTATTTCCTGTTTGTGGTAATTTCGGCTCGTTTTAAGTTTTACTGGAATATTCATTCACATTTCTGTTCATTCTAAGATTCATTTGTTTATCTATAGCACTATCTGTAATCTTTATGTTTAGTGTGATTATTAATTTAAATTTTCTTTTGTTTAGGGTTTCATTTATTCATTGATAGTAATTTGTGAAACCTATTATGTCCCTTCTTTTTTTCTACTATTTGGCTCTTTATTTTTTCGTGAAAATTTCATCTTTGAATTGTTTTTTATTAATCATAAGAAACTGACTTGCTTAAGTTGATTTATAATAAAATGCTAAGCAAGACATAATTTCAAGTACCTAATTTTGGCTGTGAATATTTCAGAGGTATTATACTCTTTTATACTCTTTTAATTAGTACTATGTTCAGTTGTTGAGAAGACTATATATGACAGATAGATTTCCTTATTTTAAAATTGATATTCTATTATATGGAATTGTCAAATCATAAATTGTATAACATATTAGTTGTTACACTACTTTTTTTTATATACAATAAATAATAAAAGTGACATATTAGACGTTTCAAGAGGTTCAAGAATTATACTTTAACTACTAGTTGAAAATGCCATTCAGAGGCTCTATAGTTCCCCGAATTAGCTCAAAATACTTATCATCAAGGTCGTAACCTGGATTTTTTTGGAAAAGTGTTATAAAAACATTTTTTATTGTTGTATTATCTGTGACATATGCGTGATATTGTACAGCGAATATGCTGAAGAAACTAGTCAAACAGGTTTCTTTCAAGAGACAATTGCTATGCTGAGGATCGCAAACGGTGCTTTATCACTGCGTTTACAATGTTCAAACTTTTGTTTTTTGGGGTTTACGAGGAAAAAAGTACCTAGGTTAGGTTAGGTTACGTATTTAATATATGTTATCCTTTACCCATTTTTTTGTTTCTTTTCCCCAGGGGTGAACGTATCGATCCAGTGGTCCTGGAATTTTGCAAGAGGGCTCATTTGAACTGAAATTATTCCGTATATGAAAGGGACTGTCCCATCCTCACCGCCTCACTCTTTACGCTAAGGTTTTACACACCTCTATTCTGGCTCACACCTCTATTTTTAAAACAATAAAAAACTTTAGCGTAAAGAGCGAGGCGTTGAGGAGGGGACTACCCCTTTCATATATGGAATGAATTTTGGTCGTTTTACGTTTTAATGTCGCCCCTTACTTTGAGTTGAAAAAACTTATATTTTTAATTGAATAACTTTGAAAAACACATCAAATATTTATTTATATTCATTTGTGTTACTTATTTTACGAGTCGCACAAAAATTTGGGAGGGGTGGATGAAAACCCCCTGATTCCCTTGAATACAGCCTTTCTTATCATACCTAAATATTTTGGGTAAACTTTATGGTTTAGTCATTATTTGCCATCCTTCTGAACACACAAATATAATATTTTTCTACGAATCCTGAGTATTCATTAGCAATTTTGTAACTGGATAGATGACGCGCAAGCTGTTCAAGTACAAAAGACTGTGACGAGATGATGATCCATGCAATTGCAGATACCAAAATTTACTTTTTTTTTGATCTGAAAATATTTTGAATTTTCCTATTTTACCGGGAAATATTTGTATTATAGAATATGAATAAAAGAATTAACTTTGAAAGATGGAGAAACATGTAAAAGGGAACTAAAATTATTTTTCTAGGCAAAGAGGATCATTCTATACAATACATTCTCTTCGATATATTTTGTTTTTTTAGTATTTTTTCTCGTGAAGGGGATGTATAATTCTTTTCAAGGTTATGTTACTATACATTAATTTGACTTCTAGATATCATTACTAGCTTCCAATTTTTTCCCTATATCATTGCTGATTAGACAGAATAGTATCGTTAAGAGACACAAAAAAAGAAAAAAAATTCAACACAGTGCTATACACTATTTTACCTAGAGTTCAGATTTGTTGAAGGCTTTTAACAATATCCCCAGCCTTGTGTCTATCCCTTATCATGGGCTTAGTTTCAGCATTTCGATTGGAGCTCGAGAGGAGTTCCGCATTATGGGGTTTGAATTACCCTTCAGGGGAAAAGGGTCCCCCGGAATATATTTGAAAAATACAAATCTAAATGTTTTAAAGCTTTCTGGAAACTTATTTCGGGAAAATATTATATAATCGATACCAAACAGTGAAAAAGTAAAGGTTGTGTGGACCTACCCTAAGTCTTCAATAAAATATTTTCCTTCAAGTTTAAACTAGGAAAAAGCAACTATTTAGCAAAAACGCTGCAAAATCATTGAGAATATTACACAATACATAATACATTATAAACAATGCACACATTAAACAAACGTTAAATTCAGCTGGCAATCCCATCCCACCACCACAATTGTCTGGTGGTGGAGACTCATTAGTGAATTCTTTGCAGTCAAGGAGCATTGCTTGTACGAGGAATAGGGGATACCTCTGTCCAAAGCCCCTCAATGAGAAACCCAGTTACGTGTCCTCACCGTTTCAGAAGGGTGGCAACCACTTGGTGAACCTATCATTGAAAAATGCTAGCTAACAGGCAGAAAAAGTGATGTCTGGAATTGGGTACCAGACGGTTAAAGATATTTTCTTGGATCGTATAGAAATAGAAGACAATAGTAATGAAATTCTTACAAATAAAGCATTCTCCGTAAACATTGCGCCGGAGGCTCTGGCAGTCCCAGTGGAAAGTCAGCGAGCCAGCCTTCTATTTAAACGACGACAATCTTTCCGTTTGAGGGCTGGGTAATTGTTTGCTCAATGAATTGTTTGACAACAAGAACATTTATTGCTGGAGAGTCTAAATGAAATGGCTATCTTTGGCCAATCTGAAACGAGAGGCAGCGAAACCATCGAAATGAACTTGTCTTTGCTCTCGATGGAGAGGAACCCTGACCCTTTTATAATTCCGGTTCAGACGATATTTCAGGACAAGACATTGTAGGACTCTTAATAAATAACGGAGCCGAAATCAACCTCCAAGAACGGAAATACATCTCCTTGTGATTGAGTTTGACATGTTTTAAGAGCCATTTATTCAACGTCACTGCTAATGTCACATCCGACTAGAATCTCAAAATAATTTGTAATAGACGTGTTCTTTGATAAACTAACAGAATTAGTTAGATCCATACAAAGGTGTTACCTTCTGCTTATTGCTGGATATTACACCGCCTATATCGGTAGCTATAAAGCTGGCAATGAACGAGCCGTGGATAAATTTTTATTTAAAGATAGATGCGTGCGGTGAAGAAGACTCGTGGAGTTTGCTCAACTCTAAAACATAGTCATCGCCATATAGCCTGTTCAAGCACAAACCATTGCGCAAGGATACCTGGAGATCCAGATATGGAAGGAAAGGATCTTAACTCGATCTCCATTCTAACATCGGATTATTGGAGATGCTCTATTATGAACTGTATGGTCTTTAGTGGCACTGACACTGGGCTCGAAAAACGGGCCTAACCACAAACTAATGAAGTTTATCCTAGCCCTCTAACTAGGAACGCGGATAAGAGCTATCCCCCCTCAAAGTACGATGTAAGACACCTCCAAGACAAACAAATAATGGAACAATTACGTTTAGAGCTTTCTAATCGGTTCTTAATCCCGGTTTTAGATCCTGGCTCCGAGTTAGCAAGCAATAATGAGGACGAATGGAAGTTAAACAAAGAAAATATAAAAGTAGCAAAAAATGGATCTCTGATGAGACCATCAAAATAGCATCGAATTTGCAGCAACTGAGTAGCAAGGGGCAATCTGAGTTCGTGGGCCTCCGGAATCAACGCTCTAAATTAGCATGCCGTTACAGCCAGAGACATTGGGATCAAAAGGCAATTGGTATGGAGAAGGCCACATGGCACTTAGACTTGAGGAAACTTAACCAACTTCTCGAAGAGGCTTCTGGTAAAAAAAAGAATAATAAAACTACAATAAGAATCAATGCTAGCACCCTTTTTTTTTGTTTTTTTTTAAATTATTTAAATCCCACCTACTCTCCTCTTGGTGACATAATAATCTTTTTCACTTAATTTCAAACTTTAATATCCCCTACACTAATTTAAAAAAGACTTTTATTTTTGGAAATTTGGATTTGGGTAGCCAAAAATAATTGAAAAAGACAAGGTATACTACAAAAAAAATGCTAGTACCCTTATTCACCTGTAAGCATGATATTACAGAAAGATGGATGGCTTTTTTCAAAGTCTACCTAGTTCCATAATATCCAAAGACGAGATGAACCATCGTTCTACGCGAGATGAACCATGCAGACAGCCGACATTCTGCGTTGAATGCAAAATCGGCAGTCACACGTGTTACAGTGTAAAATGTCTCTCAAATAGTAATCCACAAAAGAAATGACATCTGGAGCTTCTGCAGTTAAACGTTTATCGTGTAGCATTAATGGCTCGTTCACGAATAAAATTCCGATCCTAGATGTTGTTTTTGAGCAAAATGAAGTTATCTGTTTAAAGGACATTTCGTCACAAGCCGCAGTAAAAGTATTCTTAGTTTTAATAGTTCAGTATCGGTTTATTCAGTTTCAGTGAAACAGATAAGTGGAAAAGACCGACCCTCCTGTGGTATTGCCACTTTCGTTCGTTTGACTCTAAGATCTAGTGTATTTGAAGTCAATGATAATTTTCTAGCGGTTCGTGTTGAGGGTTGTGTTTTTATTAATGCACATTTGCCAACAAATTACCATGATGAGCGTTTGGAGCGTGCTTTTACTTATTCTAGAGATAAACTCGGCCAGTGTATTAACCGTATTAGATCCTTTAGCCTTAAATGCATATTAGTTGGTGACTTCAATTGCGACTTGAATGAACCGCTCTTATCTAGGTCTTTACGTTCTACGTTGTTGCTTAGTATTTTTGGAGACCAGTTTGACCTCAAGTGCAAAGATTTAAATTTTACACATGTACACACCTCAATGTCCAGATCAGATCTCGATCACGTCGTTGCGTCCACAAATCTCAAGATTTCGCCTGTCAAGGTTGTGCTTCATTTTCAGCTGTCTGATCACTTACCAATACAGTTCTCAGCCAAGATTCTTTGCCACAGCTCAGGTACACAAACGCAAACAACTTCAAAAACACCTCCTAGGTCTCGCCATGATTGGTGTAAAATTAACCCTGTTTTATTTCAAGAAGAAGCCGCCAGAGTTCTTAGTAAGATCCGTGTCCCTTTCCATCTTCTCTCTGGATTAACTGCTCTTTCAAGGGAGGAAACACAACTATCAGGTGACTTTTATTGCGCAGAAATTGGCCATGCCCTTCACTGTGCTGAAAAAGTGTAAGTGTAAGTTTTTGTGTGTGTGTAAGTTTTTATATGTTTGTAAGTTTATGTGTGTGTGTAAGTTTTTGTGTGTGTGTAAGTGTTTGTGTGTGTATAAGTATTTTTGTGTGCGTAAGTTTTTGTGTGTGTGTGTAAGTTTTTGTGTGTGTAAGTTTTTTTGTGTGTTTAAGTTTTTGTGTGTGTGTAATTTTTTTTGTGTGTGTAAGTTTTTTTGTGTGTGTGTGTAAGTTTTTGTGTATGTTTAAGTTTTGCGTGTTTTTCTGTAAGTTTTTGTGCGTGTGTATAAGTTTTTTGTGTGTGTAAGTTTTAGTGTGTGTAAATTTTTGCGAGTGTGTAAGTTTTTTTGTGTCTGTGAGTAAGTTTTTTTTGTGTGTAAGTTTTTGTGTGTTTAAGTTTTTGCGTGTGTGTGTAAGTTTTTGTGTGTGTGTAAGTTTTTGTGGGTGTGTAAGTTTATGTGTGTGTGTATGTTTTTGTGTTTGTGTAAGTTGTTGTGTGTGTGTAAGTTTGTGTGTGTGTGTAAGTTTTTGTTTGTGTTTAAGTTTTTTGTGTGTGTGAAATTTTTTTGTGTGTAAGTTTTTGTGTGTGTTTAAGTTTGTAAGTGTGTGTGTAAGTTTTTTTGTGTGTTTAAGTTGTTGTGTGTGTGAAAGTTTTTGTGTGTGTGTAAGTTTTTTTGTGTGTATAAGTTCTTCTGTGTGTGTAAGTTTTGTGTGTGTGTGTGTGTGTGTGTAAGATTTTGTGTGTGTGTAAGTTTTTGTGTGTAAGTTTTTGTGTGTGTGTAAGTTTTTTGTGTGTGTAAGTTTTTGTGTGTGTAAGTTTTTTTGTGTGTGTAAGTTGTTGTGTGTTTGTAAGTTTGTGTGTGTATGTTTGTCTAAGTTTTGGGTGTTTGTAAGTTTTTGTGTGTGTTTAAGTTTTTGTGTGTGTGTGTGTGTAAGTTTTTAAGTGTGTGTAAGTTTTTGTGTGTGTGTAAGTTTTTGTGTGTGTGTAAGTTTTTATGTGTGTGTATGTTTTTGTGTGTGGGTAAGTTTTTCTGTGTGTATAAGTTTTTGTGTGTGCAAGTTGTGTATGTGCATAAGTTTTTATGTGTGTGTAAATTTTTGTGTGTTTGTGTGTGTAAGTTTTTGTGTGTGCGCAATTTTTTTGTATGTGTGTGTCAGTTTTTGTGTGTGTAAGTTTTTGTGTGTGTGTAAGTTTTTGTGTGTGTGTAAATTTTTGTGCGTGTGCAAGTTTTTGTGTGTGTATAAGTTTTTTTGTATGTGTAGGTAATATTTTGTGTGTGTGTGTAAGTTTTTTTTGTGAATGTAAGTTTTTGTTTGTGTGTGTGTGTAAATTTTTTTTTGTGTGTATAAGTTTTTGTTTGTGTGTAAGTTTTTTTGTGTGTGTAAGTTTTTGTGTGTGTAATTTTTTTTGTGTGTGTGAGTTTTTGTGTGTGTGTGTGTGTGTGTGTGTGTTTACGATTTTGTGTGTGTGTGTGTAAGTTTCTGTGTGTGTGTGTTATTTTTTGTGTGTGTGTCCGTTTTTGTGTGTGTGTAAGTTTTTGTGTGTGTGTAAGTTTTTATGTGTGTGTAAGTTTGTGTGTGTGTGTGTAAGTTTTTTTTTGTGTGTGTAAATTTTTGTTTGTGTGTAAGTTTTTGCGTGTGTGTAAGTTTTTGTAAGTGTGTGTAAGTTTTTGTGTGCTTAAGTTTTAGTGTGTATTTAAGTTTTTGTTTTGTGTGTAAATTTTTTTTGTGTGTGAGTGTAAATTTTTGTGTGTGTGTAAATTTCTTTTTGTTTGTTATTTTTTGTGTGTGTGTATTTTTTTGTGTGTGTGTAAGTTTTTGTGTGTGTGTAAGTTTTTATGTGTGTGTAAGTTTTTTTGTGTGTGTATGTTTTTTTGTGTGTGTAAGTTTTGGTGTGTGTGTAAGTTTTTGTGTTTGTGTTTAAGTTGTGTGTGTGTGTGTAAGTTTTTGTGTGTAAGTTTTTGTGTGTGTGTAAGTTTTTTGTGTGTGTAAGTTTTTGTGTGTGTAAGTTTTTTTGTGTGTGTAAGTTGTTGTGTGTTTGTAAGTTTGTGTGTGTATGTTTGTCTAAGTTTTGGGTGTTTGTAAGTTTTTGTGTGTGTGTAAGTTTTTTTGTGTGTGTGTGTTTAATTTTTTATATTTGTTTAAGTTTTTGTGTGTGTGTATTTTTTTGAGATTTTGTATCTTTCTATGTGTGTTTAAGATTCTTTTTGTGGGTTAGTTTTTCTGTGTGTGTAAGTTTTTTTGTGTGTGCAAGTTATTGTATGTGCATAAGTTTTTATGTGTGTGTAAATTTTTGTGTGTTTGTGTGTGTAAGTTTTTGTGTGTGCGCAATTTTTTTGTATGTGTGTGTCAGTTTTTGTGTGTGTAAGTTTTTGTGTGTGTGTAAGTTTTTGTGTGTGTGTAAATTTTTGTGCGTGTGCAAGTTTTTGTGTGTGTATAAGTTTTTTTGTATGTGTAGGTAATATTTTGTGTGTGTGTGTAAGTTTTTTTTGTGAATGTAAGTTTTTGTTTGTGTGTGTGTGTAAATTTTTTTTTGTGTGTATAAGTTTTTGTTTGTGTATAAGTTTTTTTGTGTGTGTAAGTTTTTGTGTGTGTTATTTTTTGTGTGTGTGTGTGTTATTTTTTGTGTGTGTGTGTGTGTGTGTGTGTGTGTTTACGATTTTGTGTGTGTGTGTGTAAGTTTCTGTATGTGTGTGTGTAATTTTTTGTGCGTGTGTAAGTTTTTTGTGTGTGTGTAAGTTTTTGTGTGTTTGTAAGTTTTTATGTGTGTGTAAGTTTGTGTGTGTGTGTGTAAGTTTTTTTTTGTGTGTGTACATTTTTGTTTTGTGTGTGTAAGTTTTTGCGTGTGTGTAAGTTTTTGTAAGTGTGTGTAAGTTTTTGTGTGCTGTAAGTTTTAGTGTGTATTTAAGTTTTTGTTTTGTGTGTAAATTTTTTTTGTGTGTGCGTGTAAATTGTTGTGTGTGTCTAAGTTTTTGTGTGTGTGTATGTTTTTTTGTGTGTGCGTATGTTTTTGTATGTTTGTATGTTTGTGTGTGTGTGTGTGTAAGTTTTTTTTGTGTGTGTAAATTTCTGTATGTGTGTAAGTATTTTTGCTTTGGTCATTTTTTGTGTTCTTTTATGTTTTTGTGTGTGTGTTTAAGTTTGTGTGTGTGTGTGTAATTTTTTTTTGTGTTTGTAAGTTTTTGTGTGTGTGTAAGTTTTTTTGTGTGTGTGTGTAAGTTTTTGTGTGTGTAAGTTTTTTTGTGTGTGTAAGTTTTTTTGTGTGTGTAAGTTTTTGTGTGTGTGTAAGTTTTTTTGTGTGTGTGAGTAAGTTATTTTTTGTGTGTGTAAGTTTTTGTGTGTGTTTAAGTTTTAGTGCATGTGTGTGTGTAAGTTTTTGTGTGTGTGTAAGTTTTTGTGTGTGTGTAAGTTTTTGTGTGTGTGTGTAAGTTTTTGTATGTGTGTTAGTTTTTGTGTGCGTGTGTGTTAGTTTTTGTGTGTGTGTAAGTTTTTGTGTGTGTATAAGTTTTTTTGTGTGTGTAAGTGTTTGTGTGTGTGTTTAAGTTTTTGTGTGTGTGTAAGTATTTGTGTGTGTGTAATTTTTTTGTGTGTGTAAGTTTTTTTTGTGTGTGTGTAAGTTTTTTTTGTGTTTAAGTTTTTTTGTATGTGTTTAAGTTTTTTTGTGTGTGTCTGTAAGTTTTTGTGTGTGTGTAAGTTTTTGTGTGTGTGTAAGTTTTTGTGGGTGTAAGTTTTGTGTGTGTGTGTAAGTTTTTGTGTGTGTAATTTTTTTTGTGTGTGTGTTAGTTTTTGTGTGTGTGTGTGTGTGTGTGTGTGTGTAAGTTTTTGTGTGTGTGTGTAAGTTTCTGTGTGTGTGTGTTAGTTTTTTTTTCTGTGTATGTTTTTGTGTGTGTGTGTAAGTTTTTTTGTGTGTTTGTGTGTTATTTAGTGTTTGTGTGTGTAAGTTTTTTAGTTTGTGTTATTTTTTGTGTGTTTGTGTGTGTTTGTGTGTGTTTAGTATGTGTGTGGGTGTGTGTAAGTTTCTGTGTGTGTGTGTGTAATTTTTTGTGTGTGTGTAAGTTTTGTGTGTGTGTGTGTAAGTTTTTGTGTGTGTGTAAGTTTTTGTGTGTGTAAGTTTTTGTGTGTTTGTGTGTGTGTGTGTGTAAGTTTTTTTTTGTGTGTGTAAATTTTTGTTTGTGTTTAAGTTTTTGCGTGTGTGTAAGTTTTTGTAAGTGTGTGTAAGTTTTTGTGTGTTTAAGTTTTTGTGTGTATTTAAGTTTTTGTTTGTGTGTAATTTTTTTTTGTGTGTGCGTGTAAATTGTTGTGTGTGTGTAAGTTTTTGTGTGTGTGTAAGTTTTTGTGTGTGTGTAAGTTTTTGTGTGTGTGTAAGTCTTTGTGTGTGTGTGTGTAAGTTTTTTTTGTGTGTGTAAGTTTTTGTGTGTGTTTAAGTTTTTGTGTGTGTGTAGGTTTTGTGTGTTTGTAAGTTTTTGTGTGTTTGTTTAAGTTTTTTGTGTGTGTGTGTGTAAGTTTTTTTTTGTGTGTGTAAGTTTTTGTGTGTGTTTAAGTTTTTTTGTGTGTGTGTGTAAGTTTTTGTGTGTGTAAGTTTTTTGTGTTTGTGTAAGTTTTTTTGTGTGTGTAAGTTTTTGTGTGTGTGTAAGTTTTTTTGTGTGTGTGAGTAAGTTATTTTATGTGTGTGTTTGTTTGTGTGTGTGTTTAAGTTTTTGTGTGTGTGTATGTTTTTGTGTGTGTGTGTGTGTGTAATTTTTTGTGTGTGTGTGAGTTTTTATGTGTGTGTAATTTTTTTTGTTAGTTTGAGTTTTTTTGTTAGTGTGTAAGTATTTGTGTGTGTGTAATTTTTTATGTGTGTGTAAGTTTTTTTTTGTGTTTGTTTAAGTTTTTTTTGTGTGTTAGTTTTTGTGTTTGTTTAATTTTTTGTGTGTGTGTGTGTAAGTTTTTGTGTGTGTGTTTAAGTTTTTGTGTGTGTGTAAGTTTTTTTGTGTGTGTAAGTTTTTTTGTGTGTGTCTGTGTGTGTGTAAGTTTTTGTGTGTGTGTGTGTGTGTTTAAGTTTTTTTGTGTGTGTAGAAGTTTCTGTGTGTGTGTGTAATTTTGTGTGTGTGTGTAAATTTGTGTGTGTGTGTAAGTTTTTGTGTGTGTGTGTGTAAGTTTGTGTGTGTGTGTTAGTTTTTTTGTGTGTGTGAGTTTTGTGTGTGTGTGTGTGTGTGTGTGTGTGTGTGTGTGTGTGTGTGTGTAAGTTTGTGTGTGTGTGTGTGTAAGTGTTTGTGTGTGTGTGTGTATGTTTGTGTGTGTGTGTATTTTTTTTTGTTTTTGTAAGTTTTTGTGTGTGTGTAAGTTTTTATGTGTGTGTAAGATTGTGTGTGTGTGTGTGTGTAAGTTTTTGTGTGTGTGTGTAAGTTTTTGTTTGTGTGTAAGTTTTTGCGTGTATGTAAGTTTTTGTAAGTTGTAAGTTTTTTTGTACGTTTAAGTTTTTGTGTGTATTTAAGTTTTTGTTTGTGTGTAATTTTTTTTTGTGTGTGCGTGTAAATTGTTGTGTGTGTGTAAGTTTTTTTGTGTGTGTGTAAGTTTTTGTCTGTGTGTAAGTTTTTGTGTGTAAGTCTTTTTGTGTGTGTGTGTGTGTAAAATTTTTTTGTGTGTGTAAGTTTTTGTGTGCGTGTAAGATTTTGTGTGTGTGTAAGTTTTTTTGTGTTTCTATGTTTTTTTTGTGTGTGTGTAAGTTTTTTTTGTGTGTGTAAGTTTTTGTGTGTGTTTGATTTTGTTTGTGTGTGTGTGTAAGTTTTTGTGTGTGTAATTTTTTTTGTGTGTGTAAGTTTTTTGTGTGTGTGTAAGTTTTTGTGTATGTGTAAGTTTTTTTGTGTGTGTGAGTAAGTTATTTTTTGTGTGTGTAAGTTTTTGTGTGTGTTTAAGTTTTTGCGTGTGTGTGTGTAAGTTTTTGTGTATGTCTAAGTTTTTGTGTGTGTTTAAGTTTTTGTGTGTGTGTGTGTGTGTAAGTTTTTGTATGTGTGTAAGTTTTTGTGTGTGTGTGTAAGTTTTTGTGTGTGTGTTAGTTTTTTTGTGTGTGTTAGTTTTTTTGTGTGTGTAAGTTTGTGTGTGTGTGTAAGTTTTTGTGTGTGTGTAAGTATTTGTGTGTGTGTAATTTTTGTGTGTGTGTAAGTTTTTTTCTGTGTGTGTGTATGTTTTTTTTGTGTTTAAGTTTTTGTGTGTGTTTAAGTTTTTGTGTGTGTGTCTTTAAGTTTTTGTGTGTGTGTAAGCTTTTGTGTGTGTGTAAGTTTTTTTGTGTGTGTAAGATTTTGTGTGTTTGTAAGTTTTTGTGTGTGTGTAAGTTTTTTTGTGCGTGTGAGTAAGTTTTTTTTTTGTGTGTAAGTTTTTGTGTGTGTTTGAGTTTTGCTTGTGTGTGTTAGTTTTTGTGTGTCTTAGTTTTTGTGTGTGTGTAAGTTTTTGTGTGTGTGTAAGTTTTTGTGTGTGTAAGTTTTTTTGTTTATGTAAGTTTTTAGGTGTGTAAGTTTTTGTGTGTGTGTGTAAGTTGTTGTGTTTGTGTGTAAGTTTGTGTGTGTGTGTAAGTTTTTGCGTGTGTTGCGTGTGTTTTTGCGTTTGTAAGTTTTTGTGTAAGTTTTTTGTGTGTGTGAAGTTTTTTTGTGTGTGTAAGTTTTTGTGTGTGTTCAAGTTTTTTTTTGTGTGTGTGTGTGTAAGTTTTTTTGTGTGTATAAGTTTTTTTGTATGTGTAAGTTTTTGTGTGTGTGTGTAAGGTTTTGTGTGTGTGTAAGTTTTTTTGTGTGTGTAAGTTTTTGTGTGTGTGTAAATTTTTGTGTGTGCTTTAGTTTTTGTGTGTGTAAGTTTGTGTGTGTGTTTGTGTGTGTGTAAGTTTTGTGTGTGTGTAAGTTTTTGTGTGTGTTTAAGTTTTTTTGTGTGTGTGTAAGTTTTTATGTGTGTGTAAGTTTTTGTGTGTGTGTAAGTTTTTGTGTGCATAAGTTTTTTCTTGTGTGTAAGTTTGTGTGTGTGTGTGTGTGTAAGTTTTTATATGTGTGTAAGTTTTTTTGTTTGTTTAAGTTGTTTTGTGTGTGTAAGTTTTTGTGTGTGTGTAAGTTTTTGTGTGTGTGTATGTTTTTGTGTGTGTATAAGTTTTTATGTGTGTGTAAGTTTTGTGTGTGTGTAAGTTTTTGTGTGTGTGTGTAAGTTTTTGTGTGTGTGTAAGTTTTTGTGTGTGTAAGTTTATTTTGTGTGTGTTTTAGTTTTTTTTGTGTGTGTAATTTTTTGTTTGTGTGTGTGTTTAAGTTTTTATGTTTGTGTGTAAGTTTTTGTTGGTGTAAGTTTTTGTGTGTGTGTGTGTGTGTGTTAGTTTTTTTTCTTGTGTAAGTTTTTGTTTGTTTGTGTGTGTAATTTTTTGTGTGTGTTTAATTTTTTGTGTGTGTGTAAGTTTTTGTGTGTGTGTAACTTTTTGTGTGTGAGTAAGTTGTTGTGTGTGTGTAAGTTTGTGTGTGTGTTTGTGTGTGTGTAAGTTTTGTGTGTGTGTTAGTTTTTGTGTGTGTTTAAGTTTTTTTTGTGTGTGTAAGTTTTTAAATGTGTGTAAGTTTTTGTGTGTGTGTAAGTTTTTGTGTGCATAAGTTTTTTTCATGTGTGTAAGTTTGTGTGTGTGTGTGTGTGTAAGTTTTTATATGTGTGTAAGTTTTTTTGTTTGTTTAAGTTGTTTTGTGTGTGTAAGTTTTTGTGTGTGTGTAAGTTTTTGTACGTGTATAAGTTTTTTGTGTGTGTAAGTTTTTGTGTGTGTGTAAGTTTTTATGGGTTTGTAAGTTTTTGTGTGTGTGTGTGTCTAAGTTTTTGTGTGTGCGCAATTTTTTTGTATGTGTGTGTAAGTTTTTGTGCGTGTAAGCTTTTGTGTGTGTAAGTTTTTGTGTGTGTGTAAGTTTTTGTGCGTGTGTAAGTTTTTGTGTGTGTATAAGTTTTTTTGTGTGTGTCAGTTTTGTGTGTGTGTAAGTTTTTGTGTGTGTGTGTAATTTTTTGTGTGTGTGTGCGAGTTTTTGTGTGTCTAAGTTTATTTTGTGTGTGTGTAAGTTTTTTTTGTGTGTGTATGTTTTTGTTTGTGTGTGTGTATAAGTTTTTTTGTTTGTGTGTAAGTTTTTGTGTGTGTAAGTTTTTTGTGTGTGTGTGTGTGTGTGTGTAAGTTTTTGTGTGTTCGTACGTTTGTGTGTGTGTGTGTGTGTGTGTGTGTGTTTGTCTATGTTTGTGTTTGTCGTCTCTGTGTATGTGTGTGTGTGTGTGTGTGTGTGTGTGTGTGTGTGTGTGTGTGTGTGTGTGTGTGTGTGTGTGTGTGTGTGTGTGTGTGTGTGTGTGTGTGTGTGTGTGTGTGTGTGTGTGTGTGTGTGTGTGTGTGTGTGTGTGTGTGTGTGTGTGTGTGTGTGTGTGTGTGTGTGTGTGTGTGTGTGTGTGTGTGTGTGTGTGTGTGTGTGTGTGTGTGTGTGTGTGTGTGTGTGTGTGTGTGTGTGTGTGTGTGTGTGTGTGTGTGTGTGTGTGTGTGTGTGTGTGTGTGTGTGTGTGTGTGTGTGTGTGTGTGTGTGTGTGTGTGTGTGTGTGTGTGTGTGTGTGTGTGTGTGTGTGTGTGTGTGTGTGTGTGTGTGTGTGTGTGTGTGTGTGTGTGTGTGTGTGTGTGTGTGTGTGTGTGTGTGTGTGTGTGTGTGTGTGTGTGTGTGTGTGTGTGTGTGTGTGTGTGTGTGTGTGTGTGTGTGTGTGTGTGTGTGTGTGTGTGTGTGTGTGTGTGTGTGTGTGTGTGTGTGTGTGTGTGTGTGTGTGTGTGTGTGTGTGTGTGTGTGTGTGTGTGTGTGTGTGTGTGTGTGTGTGTGTGTGTGTGTGTGTGTGTGTGTGTGTGTGTGTGTGTGTGTGTGTGTGTGTGTGTGTGTGTGTGTGTGTGTGTGTGTGTGTGTGTGTGTGTGTGATGTGTGTGTGTGTGTGTGTGTGTGTGTGTGTGTGTGTGTGTGTGTGTGTGTGTGTGTGTGTGTGTGTGTGTGTGTGTGTGTGTGTGTGTGTGTGTGTGTGTGTGTGTGTGTGTGTGTGTGTGTGTGTGTGTGTGTGTGTGTGTGTGTGTGTGTGTGTGTGTGTGTGTGTGTGTGTGTGTGTATGTGTGTCTGTATGTGTTTGTCTGTGTGTTTGTGTGTCTGTGTGTTTGTTTGTCTTTGTGTTTGTTTGTGTTTGTGTGAGTTTGTGTGTTAGATGGAGAGAGAGAGATAGAGTTTTTCAGAGTGTGTGTGAGATATATTGTTTGTGTGTGTAAGTTTATGTGTGTGTGTGTAATTTTTTGTTTTTGTGTAAAATTTTGTGTGTGTGTAAGTTTTTGTGTGTGCGTAAGTTTTTGTGTGTGTGTAAGTTTGTGTGTGTGTGTGTAAGTTTTTTTTGTGTGTGTAAGTTTTTGTGTGTGTGTGTAAGATTTTGTGTGTGTGTAAGTTTTGTGTGTGTGTAAGTTTTTTTTTGTGTGTAAATTTTTTTTTGTGTGTGTAAGTTTTTGTGTGTGTGTAATTTTTTGTGTGTGTGTAAGTTTTTGTGTGTTTTTAAGTTTTTTTGTGTGTGTGTGTGTAATTTTTTTGTGTGTAAGTTTTTGTGTGTGTTTAAGTTTTTGTGTGTTTGTGTGTAAGTTTTTGTGTGTCTAAGTTTATTTTTTGTGTTTGTTTGTTTTTTTTGTGTGTGTATTTTTTTTTTTGTGTGTGTTTTTATGTTTTTTTGTTTGTGTGTAAGTTTTTGTGTGTGTAAGTTTTTGTGTGTGTGTGTGTAAGTTTTTGTGTGTGTAAGTTTTTTTGAGTGTGTGAGTTTTTGTGTGGTTTTGTGTGTAAGTTTTTGTGTGTGTTTAAGTTTTTTTGTGTGTGTAAGTTTTTGTGTGTGTGTAACTTTTTGTGTGTGCGTAAGTTGTTGTGTGTGTAAGTTTGTGTGTGTGTTTGTGTGTGTGTAAGTTTTGTGTGTGTGTAAGTTTTTGTGTGTGTTTAAGTTTTTTTGTGTGTTTCAGTTTTTATGTGTGTGTAAGTTTTTGTGTGTGTGTAAGTTTTTGTGTGCATAAGTTTTTTCGTGTGTGTAAGTTTGTGTGTGTGTGTGTGTGTAAGTTTTTATATGTGTGTAAGTTTTTGTGTGTTTGTTTAAGTTTTTTTGTGTGTGTAATTTTTTTTGTGTGTGTAAGTTTTTGTGTGTGTGTAAGTTTTTGTGCGTGTATTTAAGTTTTTTTTTGTGTGTGTAAGTTTTTGTGTGTGTGTAAGTTTTTGTGTGTGTGTAAGTTTTTGTGTGTGTGTGTCTAAGTTTTTGTGTGTGTGAAATTTTTTTGTATGTGTGTGTAAGTTTTTGTGCGTGTAAGTTTTTGTGTGTGTGTAAGTTTTTGTGTGTGTGTAAGTTTTTATGTGTGTGTAAGTTTTTGTGTGTGTGTAAGTTTTTTTGTGTGTGTGTGTAATTTTTTTTGTGTGTGTAAGTTTTTGCATGTGTGTGTAAGTTTTTGTGTGTTTAAGTTTTGTGTGTGTGTAAGTTTTTGTTTGTGTGTAAATTTTTTTTGTGTGTGTAAGTTGTTGTGTGTGTGTAAGTTTTTGTGTGGGAGTAAGTTTTTGTGTGTGTGTAAGTTTTTGTGTGTTTTTAAGTTTTTGTGTGTGTAAGTTTTTGTGTTTGTTTAAGTTTTTGTGTGTGTGTGTGTGTGCGTGTTTAAGTTTTTGTGTGTGTTAAAGTTTTTGTGTGTGTGTGTGTAAGTTTTTGTGTGTGTGTAATTTTTTGTTTTTGTGTAAGTTTTTTTGTGTGTTTATGTTTTTTTTTTTGTGTAAGTTTTTGTGTGTGTGTAAGTTTTTGTGTGTGTGTGAGTAAGTTTTATTTGTGCGTGTAAGTTTTTGTATGTGTTTAAGTTTTTGTGTGTGTGTAAGTTTTTGTGTGTGTGTAAGTTTTTGTATGTGTGTAAGTTTTTTGTGTGTGTGTGTGTTGTGTGTGTAAGTGTGTGTGTGTGTGTGTGTGTGTAAGTTTTTGTGTATGTGTAAGTTTTTGTGTGTGTAAGTTTTTGTATGTGTGTGTAAGTTTTTGTGTGCTTAAGTTTTGTGTGTGTGTTAGTTTTTGTTTGTGTGTAAGTTTGTTTGTGTGTGTGTAAGTTTTTGTGTGTGTGTAAGTTTTTGTGTGTGTGTAAGATATTGTGTGTGTGTAAATTTTTTAGCGTGTGTAAGTTTTTTTGTGTGTGTAAGTTTTTGTGTGTGTGTAAGTATTTTTGTGTGTGTAAGTAGTTTTGTGTGTGTGTGTAATTTTTTTTTTGTGTGTGTAAGTTTTTGTGTGTGTGTTAGTTTTAGTGTGTGTGTGTGTATTTTTTTGTGTGTGTGTACGTTTTTGTGTGTGTGTAAGATTTTTTTTGTGTATATGTTTTTATGTGTGTGTAAGTTTTTTTGTGTGTGTGAGTAATTTTTATTTGTGTGTGTAAGTTTTTGTATGTGTTTAAGTTTTTGTGTGTGTGTAAGTTTTTGTGTGTGTGTAAGTTTTTGTTTGTGTGTAAGTTTTTGTGTGTGTGTGTGATTTCTGCCCTCAAAAATGTCTGCTAAATATGCGAAATATGTAACCCAGGAAGAATTATTAAACTTTTCTGCGAGAATATTTTATTGATCAACCATAAAAATTTCAACTTCAATTTTGAGAGCCCATATTCGATTTAGTACATTTCTGCGAGAGACCCACCTTAATTTTGTATAAGAAAGTAGGTCCGTACATTCAGCTTCAACATCCTGACATAATTCACGAAATAGCCGCGTATTTAGTGTATGTTCCTTGATAAAATTTACAATCTTAATAATTAAAATACTTGAATTAAATTTTCAAATTGTGGCTAACCTTTATTGATATATTGATGATTAATTATAAAATAGGGGTCCTTTCAACAACTAATTAGAAAAACTGGCTCTGACACGTCAATTTATTTGTATCTTGACGGCATGGCATGGACTGAGCAGGTATCCAGGGCTGTGCTTTAGTGTGTAAATATTTAGCTCGAGAACAATGTAGTGGTGGGGAGTGAAATGGCGTGGCCTGGATATGTCGCTAAATTGTTTAAGTTGAAAAAAATACTAACAGGTTTATGAAATAGCAAATTAGAAGTACATACTTTTTACTCACAAAAGTTACATTTTTACCCCCAAAATTTTATTTTTACCCCTTATGGGGTAATTTTACCCCGTATGGGTACAAAGAGTTGTAGCTCCAACAATCAATTATATGGGTTATTTTTCTAATTACAGTATGCTACTGATCATAATTTATATTGAGACCTGAACATACATTTTAGTTTTTACAAAAGGGCCTCGTATCCTTTTCATATATCTTAGAGACTTACAGGATATGTCGGTGGCAGTTTGAAAAGTATTCAAAGAAAAAAACTGAGCCTACCATCTTTTCAGAACAATTCAGATTATGATCCAGCCCTTCCAAGACCTGGCTTTATTATAGAAATTAAGTTTGAAATAAATACAAAAAGTTTGTACTAAAAAAAAATTATTGTGAGCCAAGTCATTTTGTAGAAATATATCTAACCTATTTTGAATCAGCATATTAGCCAGATTTGCCTCTTACCTGGATTATCTGTCTTGGCTTTTTATACAATTAGCCATGGCTTGATGTCTGCAACTACTTGATTTGAATTAAAATCAAGTTGCCATCAATCTATTGCTAATTGGAGTAAAAGCCAAGATACATAGTCTGAGTGAGAGGCACAGCTGGCAAAAATCTTTTTCCAGAATGTATAAAAATAATGTCATTTTCACTTATTGATAGATAGTCTATCATCCATCCATCCATCATCTTAATTTAAGTTTCAATTTAGGAAATTTTTAAAACTACAAGATGCAAAAATATTTGAATAAGCTAATGAATTTATCTAAGTAAAATACTTGACCAGAAACGGTAAAACTCAAAGTCTAGAATAGTTTATGATTGTAGAAGTGTTTATAGGAGATTTATGTATTTCAGATAAGATACAACTTCCTGAAGAAGAAATACTCACTGAATATGACAAAGAAGAGATGCCACCAAGAAAGTTTCAGAAGTTTCATGTAAAGTGGATTAATTGGAAGGGCAATGAAGCCCCTATAGTTACACAATATACCTGTGCTCCTTGTCCTTTGCTGGCCTTTGTTAATGTCTTGCTTTTAAAAGGGCAGATTGAATTGGTTTCATCTGAACAATTGTTGGAATTGACAGAAAAATTTGTGCTTGAAAATATACATAAGGATATTGGGGATGACAGAGAGAATTTTCAGCAGAGCCTCATTGATGTTAAAGCCAGACTATTAAAGCTTCAAAGTGGAATTGACATAAATGTGAAGTTTTCCGGCGTTTCTGAGTTTGAAATTACTCCTGAATTCACTGTGTTCAATCTTTTACAGGTGAAACTCTTTCATGGTTGGATAGTTGAAAGAGATATTATGGAATTAAAAGAATTTACTGGGAAATCCATCATACAATCAACTTATTAACATGATCAATTTGTCAAATTGTGATAAAAAACTACTCAGTGATAACTCAGTGACAGACTCAGTGAAGGAAGATTTACTTAGTGCCAAAAGAGTAGAAGAGCAGAAAAGAGGGAAACAGGCAGAAAAGTTTCTTGACAAAACTTCCACTCAACAGACTTATCAAGGCCTTTTTGATCTAACCTCCGAAGTTAAAAATGATGAATTGGCTGTTTTGTTCAGAAATAATCACTTCAGCACCATCTATAAAACAAATGATCAATTGTTTACGCTTTTAGCTGATCAAGATTTTCTAAAAGATGATTCTAATATATGGCAAACTCTTCAAGATACATCTTGCTCTGGTATAAAGGTCAATTCCAGATTCAAGTTTGAAGGGAATCTGTTATTGATCTACCCGTGGAGTGAACAAGAAGAGCAGAAATTATCTGTCAATATAACAGATGATCAAGTTGATATAACCGACTATCTAAACCGACTAAACCGACTATTTTATCCATATAAACCGAGTTATTTCTTTGATGAAAATTTTCTACTGGACTTGGTTTCTAAGACAGTAAATTGTCTGAGAAATGTTGCTTATACCTTGTTCCAGTCATGGAAGAACCATGTCCCAACAATCCATTGATCAAATTAAGCTTTATTTTTCTTGTCTAGAACGTCTTCTTCGAAACTCTGAGGAAGAGCTTTTAGCGTATGCATGCTCTGCTATGTCATACATCTCAGATGCAAGTAATGACCAAATTCAGCTTGTTGTATGTGATGGACTGATTCAGTTACATCCTTCACTTATGGAACTACTGAAAGCTGATAATGCTGATATTGATATCGTTAGACCTGCACTCTGTTGTTTTCAAAAAAGTTTTAAGAGCCAGTGTGTTTTTGTCTGAAGTAATTTTACCAGTCATGGTCCATTTGCTGAAGTATTCAGAACAGGATGTAGTCAAACAAGCTACTTTGACTATCAGAAATATTGCATCCGGGTTTTTGTCATCCCCTTTCTTCAACTCTCTTTTAGATCAGATTCAAGCTATCTTCTACTCAGAATACGTGCATTAAAAAGTTCAGAATTGAATGTCAGACCATTGGAGGAAATCATTCTTCCGTGATGAAATCAATTTTCTCTATGGAGTCCTTCAAATGGTAACTGGGAATATACTACTTTTCATAAAGTTGCTCAAAGTAAACGAAGTGGAACACTACTAGTGATCATTGATATCATAGATTATATTTTAGAAATTTCAAAAAAAAATGGTAAGACCCAACAGTGACAAAAATGTGACCAGTCGTCTTAGATTGCGGCAAGAAAATCTAATTTAAAATGGATTATTATTGCCCCCAAATGGTTTTAACAAAATTTTGGATTGGACAAAATTAAGTGCATCCAGGGGCTTGAAAACTCTGCGGTTAGGGAGAAAGCTTCAAATATTATCAAGAAATACTATTAGCAGTTCAGTTACTTCTTCTGTTGTCTCAGCAGATCATTAATTTATCTTTTAGGTATCTGGTTTCAAGCTTATTTTTCAATGAAAAATATTCCCTGGAATTTAATTATATTTAATCACTGCAGAAAGTTTTTCAGTAAATAAATTGTTTAGGGCCAACTACTACTACTACTTATGCAATTAGTACTACTGCTATTGTGACTTTTTCAAACTGTGACTGCTTTTATCTGTTTGAATTCGGGACTACTTGCAAATGCAAATACTTGTGAATGTGACTGATTGCGACTGCAACCCCAACTAATTGTAACTAAAATTGCCAATGCATATGACTTTGACTGCATCAGCTATTTGCCTATACAAAACAACAAGACAATCCCTCAGAACTGCAGCAATGGCAAAGAGACAGGAATAGACTGGCTGGTAGGTTTTTGAGCTCAAAATCCACAACTGTGACTACGCAAGCCTGAACCCACAAGCTTGGGCCTAGCAACGAACTTTAACAGGGTCAACATTGAGCAGTTCTTCCAAGCCCAAAGTAAGTTCTATAAAAGCTTCCTTTTACTGCAAGTGCCATATACAAATGTAACGAAAATTCTGTGACCACAGTTCTCGTTCCTCCTTTAAGTGTTTAAGGAGAGCAGTTAGATGATTGTTTGCAAAGAAACATCCTCAGAGAGAGGTATAACGAAAATTGAAAAAATAAAAAGTTAAATAATGAAATACTAAAATGAAAAGTGGATTAATACAACTTCAAACTGAATTTGAAAATCAGTTTGCTGATCTCACGTAAGATGGATATTTTCGAAAACCCCTTCGCAGTGGATATTTCTCGATTATCGAACCTACATTTAGACGCAATATTATACGTCTCTACTACAAAAATGCAAGCTAATGTAAAAAAAAAATACTTGCAAGTCAAATGCAACAACAAAAATCCCATTGATTGTATTAACTACAATAAATTTAGTAAAAATATACATCAAGTGTTTCATTTTTAAACCCAAAATATTTTCATATAAATATTGTAGATGTACTCTAATTATTATAGTATACCTACAATACTACACTACAGTGTAATGACGTGTGACCTAAGTACGGCCCGCGTAATATGCCAACGTAAAATTTTGGCCCATTTACAACAAACGGTTGCCAACCCTTGCTCTAAGCCATTCCTGTGATATGTCCTTTTGACAAATTGGTTGCAAATATTGCTTTGATTTTAATGAACATTGTCTGAAAGTTTCCCCTGAATACCTCTGCCTTTTTGGACACCAAGGATCAGAAATGCCCCCTTTCCCGAAACAAATGCTTGTTATAGACAATGGGCAAATTCAATAGCTTGCATTCCTTGCCCCAGGGGTTGTGGGGATCGACGTCCCCAGAAATAGTAATTGGGCCTTTCAACTATGCTGAACAAAATGGCTAGCTCAAAACTTGATTGTATTTATTTGTGAACAAAGGGACGTGGGAGAGGGAAGCTTTTAACTGTATGGAAGCTTTTAACTCTGGAAAAGGATACTTGAACTTTCGAATTACCAATCAAATGAAGTCCTTCCGAAGTTTCTACGACAAAAACTTCCATACAAAGTGCCTTGGTGAAAAAAAATACTTTGAGCCCATTTCGTTCTTTATTTAAGCAGCGCTATTACACTGCCTATGATTGGTAGGAAGAATAAAAACACACCTATATGGATCATATCACGAAAATAATTTAGGACCCCCCCCCCCCGCCCTACAAAGAGATTACCAAGATCCAAAAATACGTGATGAAGACGCTTACTTCGCACTATTTTTATCTAGGTAAAGAGAACGTTCTTGCAGATACTATGATGATAGAGTTTAGGATTTTTTTTATCCCAAAAGTGAGATAATATCGAATGACGACCCCCTCTACAAAGATGCTCTTTGTCCGTTTTCCCAACCCATCTTTAATTGAAATCCAAAAACAAGTTTAGGGAGACGTCTTGTTGAAGCAAATTTAAGTAAATCTTATCCCCCTCGCTCTTACACAAACATATATATAAAAGATTTCAAGAATAAATACGTTAAAGTGAAATTTATAAATGTTAGACACACAGACGTATAACCCTTAGATATCCTTAAAAGAAAGAGCGACCAGTTTTCGGAAGATAGAGACATAAGGTAGAGTTGATCTAGATACCCCAGATAAGAGGGAGGGGAGGTAATCCACAAGTAATTACTCTAAGAAAATTAAATGAGTCAAAATCTAAAAGCTATTCAAGAAGAAGGGGGAAGGGAAAAAACCTAGATTAGACGGGAGTTTAGATGGAGGAAGCCCTGATTTAGATGTATGTCTTGAATAAATAGAGGCAAAAACAACTGAATGGTGCAATAAACCATGTAGTGCTCAACTAAGCAGACTTTCAACCGGTGACTCTTTTTAATATCCATTTTATTTAAAAAGTTTCGTCATCCAAGACTCCAAAATATTACTGCAGTAGAAAATATTAAAACCGTTTGAACTATGTTATAAGTGAAAGGTAAAATTAAGATCAAAACTAAGTTCGGGATCGGGTAAAAGTGTTTTATATTTTTGACCTTACAACAAAAAGGAACAATGGTTCTCAGAATATTCTACCTTAATAGCATATTTCCAACTGCACATATTTCAGAATTTTTGGTTTTTATCCAGGGAGGATTTTTTAAAATAAAACCTTTCTGCTCTCCCTAAACTGTCAAGTAATCACTATATAGAACAGAACAAAACAGACGCTAGTTTCTATATTTACGAATAAATCACAAAAACAACAAATTTAAAAAGAAGTTCAAGGTAAAATAGAAAATGAAGAAAGGTTAAACACAAAAAATTATGCAAAATTCATAAAATAAAGAGATGATACTCCGACACCGTCTCAATTGTAGCTAATGTTATTGTACTCAATTGTACTAATGTTACCCATACGCTAAATTAGTGTTTCTTAGCCAAAGACATTCTTCGGGGATGAGCTTTCCTCAGTTAAGCCTTTTTGTTTTCAGATATTTTCAATATTAGCTTTCTGTAAATTTTTATTATGACCTTTCAATTTCTTTTTACACGTGTGACGATTGTCTTTTTGACATTCATTGACTTTAGTTTTTACTTTTGAACTGGTTATAAAAGGGTGGTCTTCTATGTCTTATTTTTTATTTGTAGTATGAGGGTGGTATCCCCTTTCATTTTAATACTGGGTCAATTGAGTCCAATTCAAGTATTTGAATAAGGATAATTGCCATTACTTTTTTTCTTTTATATTGTTTGATTTTATTCCTTTTCTTTCCTCTTTCCCCGTTTTTACCTTATGCAGCCATCCATTTCTTTGCACTATCGCTGTTTCTTCTTGTTACACTTCGTTTATTCACAATTTTCAAAAACTGTGGTTATCACACTATGTGGTTGGTTCCGCTCATTTCATATCAGTTTTTTTGGAAAATGAAAAAGTTGGCAAACAAATAATTTAAAATCTACCACAATTGATTACAACAGGTTTAACTCTCGGTCAAGTTGTGGATGTTGTGGCAGTTTTCATCTATTCTTCCTTGATATTTTACAATCATCTAAGGCCGTGATTCCCAGCGTGGGGTAAAGGCTCCACCGGTGGGGCATGGCAATATTTTGGTGGGTCACCGTGGTTCTTTTGGCGGTGATGTGCACCCTTCGGCTGACTATACTTTAGGGACTTGGTCTTGAAAATGTTTTTATTTTTTTTTAATAACGTCAAATTCAAATGCATATAAAGAGCAAAAAGATACATGATGTTGTATTCAGATAATATTTTTAATTAGTATAGAATATGCCAAGAGGACCACGCGGAAAAAGATACCAAGTTAACGGCCTTTCAAGCTTCCTTCAGGTGAATACAAGTAACATTTTTAATAACAAAATTTAAATATTACGAGGGGGCACCATGATTTTAGAAATATCTAGATGGGGCATGGCCCAAAATCGGCTGGGAACCACTGATCTAAGGCAGACACGTAGGGCCGGTTGGGGTCTGTATCCACTCTCCACCATGAATATCGATATTTATCCTGCTATTTCAAATATTGTTCGTATAATTCGTCTGTTGTTTTTGTTTTTTTTTATTAACCACCATAGAACCATAAAATATAGTATGAAATATAATTAATTATTTTGTAAACTCTAGTTACCACCAACCCCCATAAAAAAAAATTAGTGTATATGTGGTAAATATAAGGAACTCCATCTTTTAAGGAATTTTTGTTTGGGTGTTTTCGTCGAAGGGTGTTAACTTATTTTTCTTCAACTATCCAAATTGTTCAGAAGTTTGAAATTTTCCTCTTTTTCATCATAGTTTTTTCACGGCAATTGCCACCTAAAATGTCAAAATAGTATTTTATCATAGTTTTTTCACGGCAATTGCCACCCAAAATGTCAAAATATTAAATGAAGTCTAGATCAAAGGCCAAGAAACACATTAAATTAAATTTTACACTGTTACAATAAGTTACACTGTTACAAAACAATAAATTTCAGAACTGTTTCTGTACGGTATCCTTTACGAATTTTAAATAACACGGCCAGAAAAACTAGTTATATTCTTTCTTAAACCATTAATTTAATTTAGCACTGTTATTAGCCAAAATCACTAATACTTTATTTGAAATTTGTCATTCAGTTTCGCAGACCCTTTTTTTTTTTTACCAAAACATCTACTGGTCAAAGAAAACAGAGTGCAACAGAATAAAAAATGTACCGTCAGATATGCCTTAAGTTATTTAAATTTTTCCGTCATCGTTACTTTATATACAAGCAGGCAGGTGACCCCCCCCCCCCAAGGAAAAGTATTATAAGAAAGATCAAATTGTTTAACACGTCCTTTTGTAATGCTCTAGAAATATACAGGTTATTACAATTGTCAATAAAAAAAAATCTGGTTCCTAGAAAGTTTCTGGGGTGACCTCTTGGCTGACGTCACAAAGGGGCTGGGTAAAAATTAGGGGAAATCAAAATACGAACAAAGAAAACGTTTTTAACTGTTAAACGGACTTACAAGAATCCCAGAAACATTGGTCAGATCTAATAGCTAGTATGTTTTCAAAAACTGTCAGCGTCAACAATTAACAGGAGAAAAAATTACAAAAAAAACAAAACAAGAACTCTACTAAAGATCTAAAGATATGACAAACTCTTTTGTATCTGTTTTATATTTATTTAACAATCGATCTGTCCGGTAAATTCAAGTCATTGGGACAA